>NC_092875.1:252809850-253007350 GCF_028372415.1 Notamacropus eugenii
GGATTTGAAATCAGACCTTCTGTCTGAGGCCCAGCACCCTGGGTGGTGGTAGTGGCTTGACTCATCTGACACATGCCAGCTCTTGTCTTTCTGTCTTGGACTTATTTAGTGCTTCAGTTAGGCTGACTTTCCAGATCTTTTTCAAATAACATTATGGCACGTCTTAACTTTTCCTCCCAGTTATTTTTCTTTTTTTATTTGCAAATTTGATAAGCACGCCATCTCTGACTTTAGCCAAAACATTGATACAGCTGTTAAACCAGGAAATGCCAAATAGATCCTTCCATTTCACTAGAGAATTTATTTCCAGTTTATATTAAACTATTAGTGAGAACTCTTTGTGAATTCAGTCATTCAACAAGTTCCTAATCTATTTAACTGTATTTTACCATTGGTCACAATTCTACATATTTTCTATGAGACTAGCATGAGAGACTTTCTTAATGCTCTGCAAATTTCTCTATAAACTCTATGCTCACATTATTCCATTAATTTATCAGTCTAGTAGCTCTGTCAAAGTAAGGAAATAAAATTGATCTGGCATGATCTGTTCTCAGTCAAACTTAGTAATATCTCCTTTCTAGAATTTTGTCAGAATTCACACTCAAGTTCGCCAGATGATAAGATATAGACTGAGTTTCTGGGTCATTTTTTAAAAACTGATCAATTTGTCCAGTCCTATGGTACCTTCTACAAAATGCTAATATTCTTTAAGCTACAACTTCCCTCTGAGATTTTCTTCAATTTTTCCCACATCTATTTTGTCTATGCATTGTTATTTACCAGCTGACTCCTCCACTAGGCTGTGAATTCCTCAAAAGCAGAGACTTTTTATTTATTGGTTTGGTTTAGTTTAGTTAATTTGTTGGGTTTTTTATTGTTGTTATTGGTTTGGCTTGATTTCATTTATTTGTTTTTGTTTAAGTCTCCCCAGCACTTAACCCAATGCCTGGCACATAAGAAATACACTTAATAAAGGCATTTAACAAATGCTTGTTGACTTGCTGCCTTGACTTCAATTGACTACCTCACCACTTCTCCAGTCTTTTGGCAGCTCAGCACTTGCCATTACTTTCAGTACATAAAGGATAGAATTAATCAGGGTCAAGTGATATAAATTCATGAAAGGTATCTTCTTTATCTGAGGTAGATTTTTGCAATTTTTGTTCAGCTATTTCTAATTCAAAGATCATTCTCCCTGGTCAAAAAAAAATGCAAAATATGAGCTGATCAGCTCACCTGTTTTTGTTGCATCATTCAATCTACACCTAACACCAGTCCAATCTCTTCTTTCAAACTACTTTTTTTTCCGGTATAGATGAAAAACAAAAAAACCTTTTTGCTAACCTTACTTCTCTTTGCCAGCTTCAGCTTATTCTATGATGAATGCAAATAATACCATACTTATAATAATATGTCATTTTTGTATTTTTCTTCTCTGTCCTGTCTTCATTTCTATCTTGTTTCCCTGTCTTTTAAAAATGTTAAGTTGCTTGATGGATTCTCTAAGCATTGACACAAGTATCTTTATTACAATTCCTTCTCTCCCCTCCACTCCACTTTTTCTCCTTGGTGAAATTGTTTCTCATTCTAAACACCAAATTCCATTCTCTCTTAGGCTGATGTCTCTAGTAATATAATTTTAGGCCTTGTGGCCTCACCTATCCTTTTTCTGAACTATGTGGTAATTTTTCTCCCCAAGTCTAAGACTTATGTCAGTCTATGCCAAGTTTTCTTTGCTTTCTCAGTCACCAAATCAAAAATGGAGTGGTGGCCTTCTTATAATATTCCCTTCATTTCCAACACAGCAACTAGTTCTTTCTTTTGGTGAGAATTAAGTCTGGAAGAGATTGTTCCTTTGTTGAGACTTCTACTTTCCAAAGGATGAAATAATCACCTACTTTAATTTGAGTAAAAGTTCAAGTTCTCCATCATCATTTTATCATGTCTCCAGCCCCACGTTCATGAATAGTTGTCCAAACTCTTCATGTAATTCTTCTTTCTGTCCAGGTGTTTTACAATATTCTCCAATGACCATGTTGTTTCTGCTTTTTCTTCTGTTTATCTCTAGCCCTGCCATACTTTACTGCTCTGGTATGTGAATATATCTCTTGATATGAGTATATATTTAAAAGGAGGCTTGAAGAGGTCAGTCCCTGATCAATTTGATAAACTTCATGAGTAATTTACTGCTCAATCACACGAGGTTATCCAGCAGAAGGGTCAGAAGGCACTACCCCCCCTCCAGAGAAGTTTTGTACCCTTTGAGAGTATATAAACAGTTCCTAATCGGGTTTCAAGTACTGGATCTGCCACCAGAATGATTAAGTGACTGAGAATCAGGAGGACAGACTTTTGGAGAAGTTATCTCTCTGACATCTTTATCAAAGAGAGTGAATGATTGCCCTCATTCCTTTTCCTTTCCATATTTTACCTGCTCCAAGGACAGACAGAGCTGTGCCCATAGTTAGGAGGCCCATACTTTAGTACAGGTGCTGCTGTGCAAATACTACTACCACTTTAATGTAATTTCTGACCCCAAAGTGAGGCTGTTGGCTGTTTGCAGGCCCCTTTGTTCAAGGACCTCCAAGGTAACCAGCTTATCCCTTGGAGGGCCATGTTTTATGTGGTCATGAAAACCACCAGCTTTCTTAGTAACTTAGAGCATCTGTGGTATCTCTATGCCCTGGCATCATTCAATACAACATCTATTCCAGTAACCCTCAGAGAAACTCAAGATCTAGTCAATCACTCAAAAGCATGCATTAAGTGCCTACTATATCACTATATTAAGTACTAGGGATAAAAAAAAAGACCATAGACAATCTCTATTCTCACAAAACTCAGAGTCCTAATTCCATTGCCTAATTCCATACCTTATCCTATTGCTATAACCAGCTTTCCAGTGCAAAAAAAAAAATTGGTTTGCCAGCAGCTGACCTGACCACACACTAAGTAGTGAGGAAGGAGAGACTGGTCACAGCAAAAGGTTTTACGGATGGTGATTCAAAATCAAAAGGGAGAAATGATGGCTGAAAGAGTCTTTTTATATATTCAACTAAATTGTTCCATCATAACTATACCTACCCCTTCACCCCACCTGCAGATGATAAGCCAAACAGCTCAACCAGAGTTGCATACAACATAGGCAGGAAGCAGGTGAACAGAATCAGATGTTGTTGATAATGACATAACTGTGAAAGAGGGGAAGAGGGTTGTATAACAGCTGGATCAGGAATTGCCCTTATTCTCAGAGTTCTCCAACACACCTGAATGTAACTTTTTGAGTGCTCAGGAGTATGAAAACTGATAGGAGCCTTTGGGACTAATTATGAAACCATGATGATTGTTTAGCATTAAGGACCCTTGCAGATCTCAGTGGCAGTAGCTGAATCTAGGCATCTATATGGAGGAAGCCTTGGATTTACCTATACACTTGTGATGGGCTGTCTGAATCTGAAAGACACTGAGGACATGTAGTTGTAATATATTTTATAGCATTCTTTTTACTTTGGGGGTCACATATAAATGCTGTACACAGTTTAAAAATGCTTTCAAGATTGACAACATTACACCATGTTTCCATGACTACGGGTTCACTGAAATAAACCAGACCAAGGAGAAGAATTAAGTTTTTGCAGTGGTCCTTGGCTCAAGCCAAGATTCCAATTAGATAAATCTACATTGATCCTAACTTTCTAGAACCCCTACAATGGACAAAAAGGTAGAGCTGTAGAATAAAAAGTAGGAACAATCCAAAGACCATTTTATATATAAACTTAGAGCTCAAACTAAAATTAGGTGCATAAATCAGATTTGGTTCCACCATAAAGTAGTTTAAAAGCCTCCGGTTAAAGATTAAACTCTCTCCTGATAAATGACCAGAACCTTAATTTTTGCATTACTTCAAGCTTGTGCCTTGAAATTATCAACTATACACGTAGAATTAAAAAGGCCAGACAAAACCATTTTGTGATTTCTTCTGAATATAAAAAAGAGGGGGAGGGGAGGAGAGAAGCTTTTTAGAGAATATTATTCATTAAAACGGTAATGTTTGACAATAGCCCATTCTGTCCCAGAATGTGTCAATATAGAATGTCTCAATTCTGAAATTCATCAGACCAAAATGTTATCATACAAGCAGATGCCTTATTCCTGTGGGAGGGACTAAGCTTTTCTATAGCTACTGTCTATATTCAGCCTTGGTGCTACATCTATAGAATCCTAAGATTCAGTGCTAGGGAAAGCCTTAGAAATTTGTCCAACTGTCTCATTTTACAGGACAGGAAACTGAGACCTAGAGACATTAAAGTGATTTGCTCTAAATCACGGTGTTCAAAGTAGTAAAACCAGATTCACATGTTTTCTGACTACAAATCTGGTGCTATTCCAATTATGTAACCCAGTGCTTCTCAGGCCAAAATGTATACACAGAATATTTTTAAATAGGTGAAATTATCTCTCTTAAGAAGTAAGTGTCATAAAATCAGAATCTTGGAATACACAGAGTAGAGATTCAAGATTTATGAATATGAAAATGTTCAAGATAATTGCATGCTGTGCTTTTCTGGAAGTTTTATCATCTCTAGCATATCTTGGATTTTGCCACCATCAAAGAAAGATGATTCAACAATAACAAATAAAAGTAATAAATATAACTAGCACTGATTTAGAGCTTTAAGATTTACAAAGTATCTTACGTGTCACCTCATTCTATTTTTACAGTCTTATGAGATAGGTGCTATTATTATCTCCCTTTTACAAATGAGAAAAGTGAGTCCAAAAGGATTTGTAATCTTTTTTTTGCAGAAGAGGAAAGTGAGACCTTATGTGACTTGTTCAAGATCGCAATTTAAGGAATTTCCAGCAGAACCTTCCATTTGATAAGACCAATTCATGTCACATCACTTGCAGCATCTAACAGTGCTCAGGCCATACTAAAACTAAATTGTCATTCTTTTTCCCCTATTTCTTTTGTTATAATTTCCAATCCTGAAGTTAGAAAGCAGAAATATACATGACATAATGGGCACTGGAACAAATAGGAGGAGAGCAAAAGATGGGAGTTGGGGAGAGACAGAAGGCCATAGGAGGAGAGACATTAAACTAATTTTCTTCTCCACATAGGTCCTGTCTTGTTCTTTCTTATTGATGACTGACTACTACACAGTTTCTCTATTTTTCTACAGAATGTCTACTAACAAAAGATTCACTTTGACCAGTCCCATAAGTACAAAGGCTGAATAGATTTCACTGAAATTTTCTCCCCTAGTTCACTTTTGAGTTGAATTGAAGCAATAAATATATTGGTTCAGCTATTCTGACATAGAAAACAACAGAAAGATAATGATGGGAACGTGGCTTTGAATTTCACCAGACTGCTAAGGCTTCACCGTGGCATTCACAGTAGTAAATGAGGCACCAAAAGAGTAGCGTGATGATATAGGAAAGACATACAGCTTTAGCCACCAAATTAACAATGGAAAATCAGTTCTGTAGAGAACCTGGGATATAGCCCAAACATTAGGTTAGACACCATCAAAACAGATTTGAGATTCTTCCTGTGGAGAAGAGAACGGGATGCTCAGGGGAAGACAAAACAGTTTGTTTCAAAATTATCTTTGAATAAACATTCTTTGTTATCAAAGAATGAAATGGTAGAGCCACAGAAGATTTCAGGTGAGAATTTATCCAGAAAAAGTCAGTTGAAAAAGATAACAGAAATGGTTGTTAGTGATTTCCTGCTCAGGAGTATTAAGAAAGCTATTTGTCAACCAGGTAACAATGGACAAATCTAGTGTCTTCCTGAGGCAGGAATTCAAAACATAGCAAAGAACTTCCCAAAACATCAAAATGGCTAATAACTACCCACTTACGGT
This sequence comes from Notamacropus eugenii, assembly GCF_028372415.1. Classification (NCBI taxonomy): domain Eukaryota; kingdom Metazoa; phylum Chordata; class Mammalia; order Diprotodontia; family Macropodidae; genus Notamacropus; species Notamacropus eugenii. The sequence goes on from NC_092875.1 coordinate 252,815,730, forward strand.
CATTCACATAATCTAACAACCACATAAAATTACACTGTCAGAAGAACCTAAAAAGTATTTCCAATGGTTATGAAGTATTAGGCACGAAATTGAAGATTTTGGGGGTACAGGTCATGTTTTCCTTACTGTTGCCCACTGACAGCAAATGGTATAGAAGAAAAAATAATAATGTAGGATGTGAACAGCTGGCCTATATGGTGGTGATTGAAAATGGGATTTGGATTCTATGGCTTAAAATGCAGGGATGAGAGACTCCAGACCAGGGATGGAATAGACAATAAAGGCTGGTAAGACTGTATTTGCCGGGTGTTTTGCATATCTAATCAAAAAGGTTTTAAGCTGCATAGAATAAGGGAGAAAAGAGAGTTCCATGTGTACTCAGCTCAGATTAGATATCACAGAAGGTGGCAATTAAAAGTAAAATAGAAGGTGAGGCGCACAAGTTCACAGAATGTAAACTCCAAGAAAAGAGCCAGTAGTAAAACATCAAGAGTCTATGAACAAATGTCCAAAGTTTAGGCAATTAAAAAAAAAAATGGGACAAGAAGATCTAATTTCTAGAGGCAGCTAGGTGGAGTAGTATGTAGAATGTTGGGTCTGGAGTCAGGAAGACCTGAGTTCAAATATGACCTCAGACACTTACTAGACATGTGACCCTGGAAAAATCATTTATCCCCTGTTTGCCTCAGTTCTCCTAGCTATAAAATGTAGAAAATAATAGCATCTATCTCCCAGGATTGTTGTGAGGATCAAATGAAATAAACGTAAAGTACTTAGCACAGTGCCTGGCACATAGTAGGCTCTATATAAATGTTAGCTATAATAATAATTCAAGAATGGAAATTGGACCTCATAGGTGGCAATGAGACATGGTAGGATTAGTAGGATGATACAGTAGTAAATGAGGCACCAAAACAGCTGCCTGATGATTTAGGAAAGACATACAGCTTTAACCACCAAATTAACTATGAAAAATCAGTTCTGTACAGAACCTGGGATTTCCTTAGAAACTTATTTCTAAATCGAGGCTCTAAATGGGTATGTTTTGTTCAAAAGAGACAGGTTAGGTAAAAAGAGAGGGTCAAGTGAATACTCTGTGTTATGAAGGTATACTCATGTGAGGAAACCCAAGGACTGGGGAAAACATGACAGAGATTAGAGGGAGAAAAAGAAATGATTTTGTCATTGGAGTATACTACAGACCACCAGGACATAAAGAGAAAATAGAGGAGGAGTTTGGGAAACTGACCAGAAATCTGATACAGAGGCATGTTATAATGATGAGGGATTTCAACTATTCAGATATCTGCTAGAGCTCCAGCTCTTTTTTTCTTCCTCTCTCTCTTTCTACCTCTCTCTCCCTCTCCCAAATACAGAACCATTAATAACCTCTTGACTTGTTTTTGTGATAATTTTATCATTTAAAAGGTGGAGAAACCAAGAATGAGAAATTCTATTCTAGATCTTATTATCACTAATAGGGAAGAACTTGTTTTGGGAATATATGTGTGTGTGTGTGTGTGTGTGTGTGTGTGTGTGTGTGTACACATACATATCACAAACTATAGTTTATGATAGAGAAAGAGAAAAAAATCCTGACATGTACCCTAGATTTAGGAAAGCAGATTTAAAAGGGTTATGAGGAAAAATAGGTATGATATCACTGAATAAAACCCTAAAGGCAAAGATGAGAGAAATTAAAGAATGTAATTCTGAAGACACAAAGAAACACAATTCTAATGAGAATGAAAAATGAGATTTGTCTAAACAGACCTATGTATGTGCTCAGGGATGCAACTCAGAATTTTTTTTAAATGTACAGAATATGCAAGCAAAGCCAGATAATAGAGGATGAATATAAGAGCGTGACCCAATTGTATAAAGATTATATCAGGAATACTAAAGCTCAGAATGAACTGAAGTTGTTGAGGAAAGCTAAAGATTAAAAAAGGAAAAAAAGAAGCATCAAAGAAGAGGTTAGACTTTACCTTGGAGTAGACAAAATGGTAACTGATCATCCAGAGAAAATATAGATTAGACACAAATTTAGTTAAATCAAACTGGTTGAATTTAGTAATGCTTCAATGACAACATGACAAGAGGTCTACCAAGGAGTACCCTTGTGATATGGACTTTGTCCTGTGCTGTTTAAATTTTTTATTAATGCCTTGAATAAAGGCAGAGATAGCTACCACATTGCATGACAAGATAGGAAACAAAAGGATTTTGACAGGCCTAGAACGCTGGGCTGAATCAAATCAAATCAAATTCAGTGAGGATAAATGTAAAGTCTTACCCTTAAGTATAAACAATCCTCACAAATATAAGATGAAAAATACATGATTAGGCAGTAGTTTTTCTGAAAAAGATCTGGGAGTTTCAGTGAACTGAAAAGTTAATATGGCTCAGGTATGAAACGTGGTAGGCAAAAATGTGATCCTGGACTGAAATAAGAGAGCAATAGATTCTAGCAATATGGAGGTAACAATCCATTTATGCTCTACCCTAAACAGACCTCATCTGGTAAAGTGGTCACATGTATTCAAATTCATGCTATTCAAAGTTATTATCATGTAAAATGTGGCAGTTGATTTCAGCCCAATGGAAATATACAGTATGAATTGGAATACTTTGTCATTCCCTCAAACTGGCACCTCTTTGTGTTGCATTTAGTTTTGGAGGCCATCTTCTAAGAAGAATATTGATAAACTGGAGAGAGAAGAAAGACTCAAGGAGCACATGATAGCAGTCTTCCAGTACTTGAAGGGTAAAGAAGGAATTAGATTTCTTTTCTTTAGTTCCAAAAACAATAGGCTTGATAACTTCCTAACAATTAGATCTGAGAAAAAAGAGGATGAACTGCTCTAAAGGCTAATGCATAACCAATAGCAGTCGCTATGGATATGCATGCATATTTCCAGGCTAAATTCACCAAATATATACTCTCTGTCTCAAAGATGAAACCAAAATATTTATTCAGATATCAGAGAGCCAATTCCAGCCAGTTCTATGGTAACAAAGAAGTTTGTACATATTACCAATAGAGGGAGCACCACCAACCCCAAGCCTTCTTTCCTTCAGACTTCCACACAAACGAGCTCCCTTAGGCAAAAATCACTCCCTCTCTCACTCAGGCTAGCTGCTCTTCTCTGCCTGCTCTCTCTCAGCTCCACCTCACTCTCTTTTCCTGCTCCACCCATTCAGCAAGCTCCTTCTACCATAGGCTCCATGTGACTCAGGCTGTGGCCTGGGCCAGAGCTCAAAGCAGGTCACATGGGCCTATTAAGGAGCAGGGAAGATCTTTAAATTCCTTTACCATGACAGTTTCTTTGACAGGTAATGGGTTAGCCCTCCTTGGAAGTCTTCACATAGAGGCTAAATGACCACTTTTCTGGTTTGTTATAACAGTGACTTATTTTGTGGCTCCTGAGGTCCCTTAGCTCTCCAATTCTGTGATTCTGTAATTATCGCAGAGAAGTTTATCAAGATTCAAGATATTTTGTTGGTTCACCTTCATTAAATCTGTAGATCATGAATCCTCAGTAATATGCTTGCCTGTTGTAGTTAGCCAGACAGCACAATAAGTGTAAAGCAAAGGTATCTAGTGAAATGGCATAGTAAGAAAAGTTGCAATAGTATATTCCCTCTTTAAGCCTGGGATATACTATCACACAAACACATATGCCACAATAGGGAAAAGTGGGTATGAATAGTGCATACACATTAAGGGATATACAACAAGGGAAAACATGTGGCCTGAACACAAACTTTTAAGGGCAACTAATTTCTTTGATGCTACAGGCAAGCATGCTATCTAGGACATCATCATGCTGCTCCCACCAAGTCTCTGCTAGACATTTTCCACTGAATATTGCTCCGTCAGATATTCCTCCATTGAATATGAAATCTCCAGCAGATGCTTCTTCACTGTTCTGATAGACCTTGCTACCATGGACACTCTTTTACTGGACATTGTTCCCCTGGATGCTACCCCATTGGACATATGATCCCTTCCAAATGCTACCAGGCATTTAGAATGTCCCCATTGGACACATGACTGTGAAACTTTTCTCTGCTTCTAGCATTTGCCTTCAGTCAATGCCTTTTACTGTACTGCTCTTTCTTCCTTATGAGAAGAATGGGCTCAGTTATATTCTTTTAGTTCAAAAGTGAAAGATTTTTTTATGACTCTTTTAGAAAAAAAAAAAATCACCCTTCCCTCAGTCATAGGGTTAGCAATAGCTCTTAGAAGAAATGAAAACAAGAATATATACTGCCGCATTTCCTCCCTTTATGAAATATCTACTCTGTTCCCTTCCAGATTCTTGGCTAGTATGAATGTCTAACCCCAGTAAATTATGTACTACTTACACAACAAGCTCATTAATTAATACACCAAACAGAGTCCTACCTACTGTTGTTGTGCATCCTTCAGTTTTGAAGAGGACCAATGATGTCTTAAGGATGATGCCTTGACTTGCACTTGAATTGGATTTGTGAGGCAGAGTTTCACAAAGTCATCAGCCTCACTATCTCCTCCAGAGTCATTGAAGTCCAGTGGCAAGACAAAAATCAAGACGATTTGTTATGGGAGGAAATGCAGTGGAGGACTTTGGGGTTTTCAATGTCTGACCAAGCTCCTGCTTCAGCCACTTTCATGGCCACTGGAACGAATTGTTTTCATCCACCCACTTTACCAGGGGAAGTCTTCACATGCTTGAAGGAGATATACCCCTTACTCACAGACAGGCTTGAGACCTGTCAGTTACTCTCAACCTGCTTTAATCCATCTGCCTAGATGGTTTACTAGGGTGTCACCTCTGAGAATGCTAATAGGTAGACAACACAGGTAAATGAGCAGCCCTGAATGGGGTTTATTAAGCCCTCAGACCAGAGGTGCTAGTCCTCCTTGAACATTCCCCACTCCCATCCCACAGAGGATAGAATACAGAGCCTGGAGTCAGAAAGACTCATTTTTGTATCTTCAAATCTGGCCTCAGACACATACTAGCTGAGTGATCCTGGACAAGTCACTTATTAACCCTGTTTACCTCAGTTTTCTCATCTGCAAAATGAGTTGAAGAAAAAATGGCGAACCACTCCAGTCCTACCAGCTTGCTAATTTCCTGAGGCTTTATCTTTACTTTGGACTGAAAACTTCTTTTTCAACTGCACTTGTTCCTTCCATTGGTAACATTATTCTAACTTATGGTGAGCATTCCGTACAACTTCCAGTTATAATATCTGAATGCTAGGATAAACCTATTTGAATCACCATTGTCCTTTGCCCTTATCAAAGGTTTTGCTGGTGTTCTGTAGGCCTTGCCTAAATTCCTAGCATAATTGGGCTTATCAGAGAACTGTTTTGGTGGCCACTTCTAATTCTAGGAGCTCTCACCCAATAATTACTAAAGAGCTCTTAAGTTTGAATTTTTTCAATTCCAAATCCCTTTTACTTTCCTTTTGTATAGATTAGCAGACTGAGGAGGGGTAGAGACAAAGTTAAACCTGGGACAATGCCATTGTCTCTCCAACCTGCCTAACCAAATACCCAACCTTTCATATGCATGTATATATGTGGATAGTCAAAGCATAAAAGAGCTTTGAGCTCACCATTCCATAAAGTTAATTTATTCTGTTTTTAATGAGTCCATAAGGGAAACTGACACAAACTAACATTTTCCTACATTCAGGTATTATAGAACGCTGGTTATGGCTCAAATTTAGACATTTTATCATTTATTTATAGGGCTAAAGGAGGGGCAGTGAATTAAATTGTACTTAGCTATAAACAATTTATCTTCTTACTTTCCATTCTAGGTTTTCTTATTGCATTTCCTTGTTAATCTTTAAAAGTGCTTATAATTCAGATTAACTGAAAAACTCAATCAGGTTTCATTTGAGATTTGGGATTTAGAACCTCCATCAATATGTCCTGTAGAAAAGCAAGGGCATCGACTAGCAGCTCCCAACATATAAAAGAAAGAAAAGAAAAAAACTAGGCAGCGCAGACAGTTTAAGAGCAATTATTTTTTTTTAGTTACAAAAAGAGACATTTTCAGACCTTTAATTGCTCCAAATTTATCTGCTAAAGAGTCATTATGTTCCATTTTTAACCCCTTTCTGACATTAGTAACTCATGATGTAATTGACCTGTGTCATCATTGATCTCTGTTCAAAAGCCTTAAGAGTCCTGTTTTTCCCTGTTCGCTGTGGTTGCTCTACCCTCTCCCTAATCACTCCAGTGCCTGCAGACATGGAGTAGGCTTATAACCAGTGAAGAATGGTTTCCTCCATAGCTTAATGCAGTAGATGATAGAAACTGTCCATTAGAAGCAGTTTTGCTATTTCTGAGTACAGAGTAATGAGTGGAATAGAAGTTCAGACCACCGCATCATTGAAGTACTTCCACTATTTTACCTTTTCTGCCAGAATTTTTTGTAACAGAAATAAACAACAAAAAACCTGGCCTATATATATAAGGAGAATCTTATTTTTATTTTTCAGAATATGACATCCATCTCATCACCACTCTTCCTTAAGGGATGTGAAATTTGCATAAGATAATACTATATTATGAAATGAGATGCATAGGAGAGGAGAAAATGGGGCCGAGAATTAGAAGTAGCCACCAAGACAGTTTTCTGATACTCCCCATTGTGCTAGGAATTTTAGCAGGACCTACAGAAACCCAACCAAATCTTCCCTAAGGGCAAATGGCAATGGTGATTCAGCGGTTTTTAAGATATCCAAAATATTTACCTTCAGCTCCAGCAGCACAAATGAAAGGTCATTTTTCATCCAGGTAACATGGTATCTAGATACGTCTTGTTTTTATAGTTACTTGTAAATATAGCTGATGCAGGGAATCTTAGAGATAGAAGCTTCTCTGTTTTCAGCAACTATATCAGGCACCAGCAATGCCTAATAATCCCTCTGCCATGTAAATAATTCTGGGATAATTGGGGAGCTGGGACCCCTATTTGTTAACCTGATGCCATGATCCTCTTCAAGAGCAAAGAATAAACACAACTACACTAATGACATAAGGTCTGCTGTTTTCCGGGGGCACATGTCCAGGATGTAATAAAACTCCCCAAAACTTGTCAAACATGATGGCCATTTCTGATCATTCATGAGGGGGCAAAAGATAACATCAGAAGGGCCCTAGAAATTATTGCTAAAGATTACGAAGTCTTAGACAAGAAACTAAAGCTTTTACAGGCACATGTAACATTTCTATCACTGCTACCGTTGGAAGGCAAACACTCCGGCAGAGGACAACTTTGGTTAAGAAGATAATCTCTGAGAGGATTTATAGGCCATGACTTCAAATTTAAAAAAATAAAAAGTAAGCTCTTCTTGTACAGGGTTTGGATATGTATTTAATGAGGATTGATTAAAATATATGTATTTGCTTAAAGTCTCGAAAATCTGATCGTAAGAGCCTTAAATCAAAAATATCAGGGTGGAGGGTGGGAAAGACTTTTTTGTCAACCAATCTAGATAGCACGGAAAATAGCTATAATGTGGGTGGACAATCATGACAATAGAGATCATTAATTCATAGGGACCAAAATCTAAGAATTGAATTGTTAATAACACTCATGTCCTCAGGTGACTGTACACAAACCTACAAATTGTGGATTCCAAGGTGAAATGCATTCAAGAGGGCAAATTTGACTCTATAGGTATCACTGAAATTTTCCGAGATGGGGCACACAAATGGAATATGGTTTTTGAATACTTCATTCAAAAACAACAGATTTGATGAAAGTGGAGAAGGTAGTACTTTTCTATTAGGGAGGGTTTACCTATATGATGAAATTCACAATCAAAGTGGGAAAGCAAAGAGAAGAACTTTTATGTGAAAATCAATGGAAATTAAAAACAGGAACATTATTGGTATGTGAGAGTGCTACACAACCCCTTGAAAGAAGGAGGAAATACATGAAGAGTTTTGGAAATAGGTCACAATTGGATACTGAAGCATGGTGCTTTAATGATCCAGGGGCTTCAATTATCTGGATATCTGCTACAGCTCACTCTGTCTTTGCCTCTGTCTCCATCTGGCTATGGCTCTCTCTATTTCTCTATCAGTCTGCCTGTCTATCTCTCTCTTCTCCTCTATCTCTCTCCCTCATTAAACAGATAAGCAAAACATTTGCTGGTCCTAATGAGTTTCATCTTTCAAAAGGTGGGAAAAGCAAAGAGGAGAATTACTATTCTCAACCTGATTCTCACCCACAGAAGGGAATTGGCTGCCAAATGAAATGACAGTCATTTTAGTTGGAGGAGGGGATGGTTAACATCCTCTCTATCTTAGACTTTGTGAGAAAGGAGAAAAAAGCTAGTCTGACATGTCCCCCAGAGAAAACAAAATTCAAAGTGTTCAGGAAAAGAATAAGTAGGATCATACTATCTACACAAAAAAAAGTTAGATCAGGTAGAATGAGAATTTCTCAGTAGCAAAATTCCAAGGAGGCAAAGAGTAACAATTTTGACCAGGATGAAAGTGTGGTATAGTGGAAAAAAATGCTAAGTTTAGAGTCAGATGACCTGGACACCTGGGTTTGAATCCCAGCTCATCACTTAATACTTATTTGTATTAAGTGTACAGTTCATTTGACCTCTCTATACCTCAGCTTCTTTATCTGTAAATAAAGGCTTGATAACCTTCTAAAGTCAATTCCAGCTCTATCTTTATGGTCCTATGAGTTATCTAAAGAGACTAATACGTATTTATGGAAACTCAGTGACAAATGGATTTTTAAAAGACTTGTACAAAATGAAAGCAAGAACACTTAACAGAAGAATGTCTAGCACTGTAAGAACTGTCAGAAACTGAAGTTCATAATAATAAGAAAAATACAAAGAGAATTTCTTTTTGCTCTGTTATTGGAAGAGAAGAATCACAAAAGGGGTTAAACCCATCTTGGGATGGATGAAACAGATCATGATAATGAACAGCACAGAGAAAGGAGAATGATTAAATTCTTGTTTTGTTTCTATTTTCACTTCAAAGGACAATAATGCTTAGTTTATAAAGGATAGAACCAAACGTTTAATAAGAGTTAAAACCCAAGATAAGCAGAGATAAAAAGTAAGAAAACTCCTAGATAAATTCAAGTCACCAGGCCCAGGTTCTTAAAGTACTGGCAGATATAATGCAGATAAATAGATAGATAGATAGATGGAAGAAAGGAAGGAAAGAAGGAAGGAAGGAAGGAAGGAAGGAAGGAAGGAAGGAAGGAAGGAAGGAAGGAAGGAAGGAAGGAAGGAAGGAAGGAAGGAAAAAGGGGGATACATAGAAAATAAATAGAAAATAGCATTTACGAAGTGCTTACTTTGCTTCCAGGCACAGTGCTAAGTGCCTGGAGTACGAATTCAGGCAAGCAAGATATTCTCTGCCCTCAAGGGCACATACTGTGGAGATGAAACAAGAAGAGAGGAGGGAAATTAAGCTAGTGTCCCTCCTGAAAAAAATAGTAATAGTGAGCATTCATATAATGCCTATTATGTACCAGATGCCATGCTAAGCCTTTATAGGTACTATCCCACTTGGTCCTCTGGATCAAAAGGATCCCCAAGTAAAAGGAAAGTACTATTATCGTTCCTCATTTTACAGTTGAGTAAAGTGAGGAAAATGGAGGCTAAGTGATTTGCCCAAGGTTACTGCCAGTAATATTCTGAGGCCAATTGAATCCAGGTCTTCCTGACTCCAGGCCCCGGTGCTCTATCCACTGCACCACCTAGCTGCCTCAAATGACTATTAAGATAGGCAGTCAGTCATCAGTGAGGAGAATGAGATTTCAGGTAGAAGTTTCTCCAGGATGTCAAGGAAGTAAAGAGACCTAGAGAGTAGATTGAGAATTGTTGCTCCATTTCAGTGATTTTGGAAGACTATGGAAAAAGGGAGATGACTTGGAGAAAGGAAAATGATGTCCCAATTAAAAAAAAAAATAGAAGAGAATGGAGTCTGCAAAATAAAAGCTGGCAAACCTGACAGAATTTCACAGGCTGATGGTTCCTCAGTGGAGACCTAGTCCAAACTGCACCTGTAAAATACATACGTGTGTGTGTGTGTGTGTGTGTGCGTGTTATATATATATATGTATGTATATCCTCTACTCAACCAAGTTATCCAATGTCTATGAGAAGACCTCTAGTGAGGGGAAACTCACTACCTCCTGAACAGGCCATTTCTCTTTTGGACAGATCTAATTCTTAGAAGTTTCTCCTTAGAGCAAACTTTTGCAACCTCTGGTCGTTTTTGTTTTTTTTTTCTACTTCTGCCTTCTGGACCTGCCTTGTGAGAGCCCCACAAATTCTTGAAGTCAGTTATCATATGCCCTCTAAATCTTCTTTTCTTCAATGCAAAATATTCCCAGGTCCTTCAACCATATGACATCAATTCAAGGTCCCTCTCTACCTCTGATCACAGCTTATCAATGTCCTACCTAAAATGGAATGCCCAAAATTGAATACATTATTCCAGATATGGCCTGACTAGGACAAAATACAACCTGGGCTCTAATCTCCCTACTCCTATGAGATGCATTATTAATGTATATTGAATTGAACGGAATTGTTGATTGCATTGATGTTAAAAGACTGACATTCAGGCATCTTATCTATACTGAACACACCCAAAGGGCAAAAACAAGAGGAATTCCATTTCTAAAACATTGCTACCCATTAAATAGAACTCTCCATTCCTATTGATGGGAGAGTTTACATTCTATTTTCCAGAAAAAACAGTGACACATTTTGAAATGCCATTCAAGCCTCAGGAGGATGTATATGAATTTAATCTCTGAATTCCATCTGCTTCAAATAATAATACTTTTTTTCCTAGTGTTTAAGAAAAATCCATTATGTCAATGCTAGTAGGCAGTACTTTTGGATTCAATTTCTGGCAAAACACTAGTATTATCGTAAGGATGGTTAGAAAACATCTAGAAAAGTAAATGATGATTATCAAAAAAACAGTATGCCCATTCTTATTGTGTAGAGTTCAGTTTTTAAGGAGTATTGTTGGGAGGGGTGGTTGTATGTAGATCCTAAGTTTGCCTATGCATTCTTCCCAGTTCTGCTCTCTGGCACCAAGCGAATGTGGTTTTGTCCCTTTGCCTTTCTTCAGATACTTGAAGACAGCTAACATGCCTCCAAACTTTCATACTAATCCCCTTCCAAGGCTTCTCTTCTCCAGGCTAAATATCCTCATTTCCCTCCAATGATTATTTTTTTTCCTATAGTATAAACTCTGGAACTTTATCTGTCCAAGTACCCCATTAAATAGGCAGTTCAAATAGGAAGTTGAGGTGAAGAAAATAAGGTCAAACCCTTCATGAGTTGTACATCACAAATAAATTGTTTTTGATACTAACCAGCTAATAATAAAGCTAACATGTGTATAGCACTTCAAGGTTTACAAAGTGCTTTACAGTTATTATCTCATTTGGTCTTCACAACAATCCATAAGAGGTAGGCGCTATTATTATCTCCATTTTGCAGATGAGAAAAATGAGGCAGACAGAGGTTAAATGACTTGCTGCAGGTTACACGGCTGCTAAGTCTGTGGCTTGACTTAAACTCAAGTCTTCCTGACTTGAGAGGTCTAGCATTCTATCTACTGCCCTATCTAATTGCCATACCAGGTCTTAGCCCCAAGATCTCTGGGCCCATCACTCAGCTAGATGATTTGGAGCTATTAACTAAAGTTTACTTCCAACTAAAAAACTACTCAGTTACACATGAAAGAATTGAACTTTTTTTTCCTTATTGGTCCATAGATGGATTCCAAAAAGATGTTTTGATGAAAATGTCTCCCTCAGACACAGCTTTAATACAGCACCTTTAATAAGATCCTTAACTCTCTTGCAAACTGCTTTTAGTGAATATCAGTCAAGAATTCAGCCTCTTTATGTTTCAGTTTCCTGGTCAGAAAAACAGTAACAACAAGCCAACAAAAATCTTTCTACGGGCAGTCCCTAGTGTGGACTCCAGTGATTGACATATGTTATGATCATATAATACATTTTCATGTCCTCTTTATCATAAAGACATTCAAACTCAGACGCTTTGAGAAGATATCTATTTTCTAAGTTCAAACTTATTATTTATTAAGCCCAAAGAGTCATAAAATTGTGTAGACCATTTGACCCAGCAATACCAAATGTTGGTCTGTTTCTCAAGGTGATCAAGGGAAAAAGGAAAAGAGTCTATATGTTCTAAAATATTTCTAAAATATTGCTCTCTTTGTGGTGGCAAAGAACTTAAAATTGAGGGGATGCCCATCAATTGGGGAATGACTAAACAAGCTGTGCTACCTGATTATAATGGAACACTATTGTGCTATAAGAAATGATGAGATGGTTGATTTTAGAGATAAAAGAAAACATGGAAAGACTTGCATGAAATACTGAAAAGTGAGGTGTTCAGAACCAAGATCATATTGTCTACAGTAACAGAAATATTGTTCAAAGAATAATTGGAAACAGTCAAGTTTGTCTGAGGACTATAAATATTCAAGTCAACTGTACAGGACTCATGAGGGAAGATTCTATCCACCTCCAGAGAATGGCTTTATGTGTATTTATAAATCTGCATCAAATGATGGTCCTCTCTAGTGCAGGGTGGAAAGGAAGGAAAGGAGGTAGTTTAGAACTTGAAATGTAACAAAAATAAAGAGAAAAAAGTTTTTAAAAACCTGTTATTTATCTTTCATGGAGCATTTAATTAGAAGATTATTTTTTGTAAATGCAAATGAAAATATTGAAAGTGCTAAATATATTCATGGAGTAGATTGATATTTTCCATGAAATTATGTTAACATGCTTTGACCTACGTAGAAGCACCATAATTAAAACTGTTGGCATTTCCATTTTAAACAAAGCCATAGAAATCTCCTTGGAGCTATAACTTGGCATTTGAAGGTTCAACACAGCAGTCCGAAAACGCTAGGGCAACAATATTTTAGAAAGCTTTACCAGAGGTCAAATACTAATGGGTTATACGTTTAGAAGTTCTTCTGTCCATCCTATTGCATTCATAGCCCAAATATATGCCTGCCCTCTTACAATATATTCAGTCCGTTGTGTACTGTGTCTTCATCGAACAGCTTCATGATATAGGCAATGTATTTTTTTTTTAAGTTCAATAACCATCAAAGAAAAGAATGTTCAGTAAGTTTCCTGCTCGACTCCCTGGCAGCCTGCCTCATCTGCTAGCATGTCTAGTCACTTAGGGACACTCTTTTGAGAAAGACAAGACCCAGAAGCTTTTTCTCTATAAACCAACCTAAGCCAAGTACTCAACAAAACTCAGCGCTGTAATGAAGACTAATGAGAATGCTTGGAGCCGATCTAATCTGAGCTTCTTAAAGTTTATTTTTGAAGGCCAAGGCGCAGGAATCATTTTAGTTTGTTTTTAAGCAAGAACAAATTAGAACAGTTATATTGAGCTGTTAAATGGGATGTATGTGCTCAGGACACTTCATTTGACAAAGATTAGTATATCATTTTATGTCATAATCACACATCATAATTATAGATTCTAATTTAATTATGTGATGCACATATTTATTTACTCTAGGAAATGTCATGTATGTACAATAATTAGACACCATAACAAGCCAAAAAGCTAAGTTTAGTGGGAAGCAGGGGCTCTTAAAAGAAAATGTTAAAAGGTCAATTATGGGTTTAAAAAAGGGGGCAGGGGCTTTTCAGAATTAAAGAATGATTAGAGCCAGATCACTGTTCTCTCTCCACTGTACTAGATAGTAGAGCTTTTGGTGAAAAAAGAAAACCACACAAAGATTTAAGGCTGAATTATTTTTGCAGCTCAGCCGAGAGTCAGCACATGCCTGATAGTGTTTTTCTAGTCTCCTTCTTTATGGAAATATAATCATTTTAGGGCTTATTAATCTGTAAGTGATAGCTTCCTCTGTCCTTCCATGAGATTTTTTTTAGCCTTAGTATTCTGTCAATGCATTCCTGGTAAAGAAACCACAGGTTTTTGAAGGCCTATTTCTACTTTAAATACATGAAGGGTTTTTTTTAGCATGCTGATTTTCCAAGAAGGTAGTTAAATTCAAAGAAATTAGTGAGGTTATTTTTCTTGATTAGTCACTATAGCAGAAGTATAAGTGTATTGTTGCATTATTACTCTAACTCAATCCAATGGATGTATTAAAAAAATAAAAGTATAGCTATACTTCTGTTTTGAGAATATCCAACACATCATGTGAATATCTGTACTTGTTGGGACATATGTATACTAATACATATGGGGTCATTACTCAGATTACACCCCTACACCCTAAGAACTTGCCTGGAGAAGTTTATCAATATTGCACATCAATTTCATGATGGCATGTTTGCCTGGGTTATGGATAATGGGCAAAGCTCTCATGCCTTTCCAGTCACCAGTGGAGTGAAACAGAGCTGTGTACTTGCTCCCATGCTTTTTAGTATGATGTTTTCAGCCATATTGACAAATGCTTTCAACAAAGATGACCACGGTATCACGGTCAACTACTGTACTGATGATAAATTCTTGAATTTAAAAAGGTTACAAGCCAAGACCAAAGTGGAGGGAGTGTTGGTGCATGATTTTCTGTTTGCAGATGATTGTGCATTCAATGCAGCCTCTGAACTGAGATGCAACAAAGTATGGATCAGTTCTCTGCTGCCTGTGCTAATTTTGGCCTAATAATTAATAGTAAGAAAACACAGGTGCTCCATCAGCCACCATCACATCATCCATACGTGGAACCATCAGTTACAACAAATGGAGAAGTTCTGAATGCTGTGGATAAGTTCATTTACCTTAGTATACTTTCCAGGGATGTATACATGACAATGATGTTGATGCACGCATTGCCAGAGCTAGCTCAGCGTTTGGCAGAGAAGAGGTATTAGACTGACTACCAAATTGAAGGTCCACAGAGCCGTTGTGCTGACCTCATTGTTGTATGCTTGTGAAACATGGACAGTCTACCAGAGCCATGCCAGAAAATTGAATCACTTCCATTTGAACTGTCTTAGGAAGATTCTGAGGATCATCTGGCAGGATAAAGGTACCAGACACTGAAGTCCTTGCTCGAGCTGAACTGCCAAGTATTCAAACTATGCTTCAGAGAGCGCAGCTCTGAAAGGTTGGCCACATTGTTCAAATGCAAAATGTGCACTTGCCAAAAAGACTATTTTATGAAGAACTTGCATGGGGCAGGCAATCACACAGTGGTCAGAAGAAGTGATACAAGGACATTCTCAAGGTCTCTCTTAAGAACTTTGGATTTGACTGTGCAACATTGGAGACATTGGCACAGGACTGCTCAGCATGGTGTGCCCACATCAGAAAGGGTGCTGTGCTCTTTGAGCAAAACAGAATTGAGACAGCACAAAGCAAACGTAGGATGCGCAAATTTGGGATATCCACCCCAATATTCACACGGGCTATCTGTGTCCAACCTATGGTAGAGCATTCTGAGCTCATTGGTCTGATCAGCCAGTCAGACACACTGAAATTTCACTTTGCAATAGTGATGTCATTTTGGTCCTCTTAGAAGACAAAGGACAACCAACCAACTAATCAACCAACCAATTCAAATTACAAAAGAGTCCCTTAAAAGAAAGAATTAATGTCAGGTTTGCTTTAAGTAGCCCATCCTTCTAGTACATTTAAAATATGATACAATATGTAAATTTTTATTTAGATTTAGCTTTGGAGGAATATATCCATTGCATAACACAAACTAGGTGTTATCCCTTCCACTTCTCATACAGGAAGGCTAAGATCCATCTCATTTACTAATAGACATTTCTGCAAAGAATTACTCTCAAGGAGGTAGTGAGGCAGTGTTAACATCTTAGCTCTTCACTTTCTTGTTGGTCCCTATTCAGAATTATATTCCTTTACAATTTCCAATCTGTCCTATCTTTGGGGTACCTGGGATTTCCCAATTCATCAGGGGTGAGGAACCTGAAGCCTCAAGGTCACATGTGATCCTCTAGGTCTTCAAGCGTGGCTTTCTGGATTCAAAGAATTGAAGACCTAGTGGGCCACATGCGGCTTAGAGGGCTCAGGTTCCCCATCCTTAACCTAGACTACATGAGATGCTAACTTCTTTCCCCTTAGTTCATCAGGACAAAGGTTCAGTTCATCAGAAAAGGATTTGTTAGTAATGACAGCCATCCCTCTGCATTCGAGGATTTTACATTCAAGGGTTTTTATATTCAAGGTTTTGGTTATTCGTGGGTTGGCCATTGATAATTAAATGGAAATTTTAGGAAATTTGCTGCATGCTACCGAAAATCGCTGAAGATGACATATATAAAGAAAACTTTAAAACAATTTAGTAAGTCATAAATGCATAAATACTCTGTTATTAGTGTTTTTTATCACTTACTACCAAAAGTATACATATATAAATTTATTACAAAGTTAAATGTCGTTCAAAATTCAGTGCATTAAAGAACTGCATGCTGTCTTTGGGAACTCCTCTTGGTCTCTTTACCAGTGAGAGTCAGGCATGTGATTTCCTCCTGCAGTGATCCTTCCATCCTGTGCTTTTTGTAGAAGGAAATTCACAAAGCGGTTGCTGCAGCTTTGCCTGTGCTATGAAGACTCCACACAATGTGGAAGATATTAATCTCATTCACATAGAAACTGCAACTTTTTTTGGTTGTGGTGTGTTGTTTTACTTGCTTTGTGTATTAAAAAAATGTGATCCAATAAAAATTTGGAGTGGGGCCTAGAGTTATTCAACCTTTTCACATTAGCTGAGGTCCTATACCCCAAACCCCTAAGAATGTCAAGGAACGACATAGATGACAAAGTACAATAAAACAGTTTATAGAACACAGGTTTTTGTTGTTGTTTTGGTTTGGTTTGATTTGGTTTTTAGGCAACACAAAAATCTCATTCTACATAAGACTGGGGAGGCATTATGATAGAAATGAAAGTCCATTAGGTTTGGAGACAGAAGACCTTGACTTAAATCCGGGAATTTTTGTACACTTTTTCAGTCTCTGCTAGATGTGAAATGCACTGGTTAGATTCAAAGATTTATCAGGTCCCCTCTATCTAAAATACTGTGATGTATGATCTATATCTTTAATCTACCAATAGATGACCAGCACAGCTTCCCAGGGAGAGCATCACCTCTGTTCCCTTTACTTAGCACCTTTAGACTTGTTTTCTTTACATATAGTCCAAACACCATGTATTTGACTGTCTCCAACCAACACCTCCATGAAAGTGTTTTCTCTTACCCATTTCAAGCCTAAATCTTCTACCAAATTATGGTTCTACTTCTACTTAGCCATTTCAACTCCACCACAATCATAAATGCTTAATGGTAACTCGCGTATGGAACATGGGAAGAAAAGGTATAGAATTTGCAGCTCACAAGCAGACTCCGATATTTTTGTACTTGTTTATTTATTATTACCACAAAAAGTGCAGTATATTATTAGTATTTCTTAACTGAGTCTGCAAAAGCTCCCTATTTGTTCTCATTTTGTCCCCAGGTAGGAGGTGCAAACATATTCCTGTCATTCATATTAAAGGGTTAATTCCTATGTGGTCTTCTATTAGTAGGCAACAGACAATTTATAAACACTTCAGTGAGTTAGGGAGCATGTTTGGAGAAAATGCTTAATTAGGCAATCTTGTGAATTTTGACATTCTTCTCCATGGTTCAGAGAATGTGTTCTTGCTGACACATATCTTTCAACAGATTGATGAAACATAAAGTCTTATTTTCTCACTATTATAAACAGTATTTCAGGATCAGAGTAGGGTAAGAAATACATTTTTAAAATTCCTATAACAATCACATTTTCTCTAATTCATAGTTATTTGAGAATCTTATAAAAAGGAAGTTGCACTGAATGTACTACTCATAAAAAATGCTGCCCAAAAATGACTAAATTTTAAAAATCTTCACTTTGGTTGTAGAACCAGCATGGTTCATAAACATCTGGTTTCAGAAAGAATGGTCTGGTTCTGCCCATCCCTAAAAGTCAGGTGTAGGAAATAACATATATATAAAACACTTTGCAAACCTCAAAGCACTAAAGACATGTCAGCTGCTCCCACCACTATTGCTATCACTGTGATAATCCTCAGATGATTTCAGTACAGTTACTACCTGGGTTATGAGTCCCTTTCTGATAATGAATGTAATGCCATTGACAAATTCTATAGGTCACTGAAAAATTATCACATGGTAACTTTGGCTTAAAAAGGAGCTGAAATTCATCATCTTTCTTTTTCTTCTTTCTTTGCTTTTGGCAATATGTATGCTATAGAAAATATATTCATACGAATTACCAGTACGTCAGCATAATCCCTACCAGCGCATCTGCTTTATCAAAGGACAAATCTGGAAAAAGGATTAGTTTTTGGCTTTAAGACTTCTGCATGTGTCACTAGAACCAGGTTCCTATAGAACGCCAGGCCCAGAGTCATATAAAGCTAGTTCTAAGCACTGGGATAGAGTTGCCTTCTCAGCTTTATTGAGCCATAGACCTAATGAAATGAGTGAACAAAGCTGAAGAGAACTGAAAACCACCATCATTACTGTTTAACTAAATGACCTCTATGCACAGTGACTAGCAAAAAGCCAGGACAGAAGCACTTAATAATTGTTTGCTGAATTGTTACAGTTAATACACTCCCTTGAGGACAAAGGTAATCAATCAGATGGACTTTTCTTACTCAGAAATTTGCACCTGTTGCTGAGATAAAACTATAAATGGTTAACTAATTGCCATAAATAACAAGTCTACTTTCTCCAAATTAAAAAAAAAAAAGATTACCCCACATCTTTCATTTCTCTCTTGCTAGGGGAGAAGAAGTCCTAGATCGCAAGTTGCCAGACCTGGGTTCAAATGCTGTTTCAGTCAATTGCCCCCAGTGGGGCATGGGGCAGATAACTTCATCTCTCTGGCCTTCCGTTTCCTCACCTAGAAAAGGAAGGAGCTGAATTCAAGGCTTCTAACATGCCTTCTAGGAAGCTAGTTGGTACAATGGACAGAGCACTGCATTTACAATCAGAAAGAGCCAAATTCATGAGTTCAAATCTGGCCTCAGACACTTACTAGCTGTGTGACCCTGGACAAGTCATTCAACCATGTTTGCCTCAGTTTCCTCAACTGTAAAATATTAGGGAAGGAAATGGCAAACTATTCCAATACCTTTCCTCAAAAAAGCCCTAAATGAGATCATGACAAGTGAATATGACTGAATAATAAATATGCCTTCCAGATCCAAATCTATACACTTGTGATCCTTTCCAGACATCTTGTTTTTCTTTTTTAAAACCAGAAATTGAAAAACATTTACTTTAAAAGTAACTTGCTGCCTTCAGGAGTCCATTTTGCTCCATCAGTTTAATGATATCATATAGCCCAAACTTGAATTTAAAAAAGAAAGTAATTGACATTTCTAACTTGGAGCTGTGTGGTTCACTGACCTTAACTGAAATCTCCACCTGCCTAAACTTCAGTAGTTCAGATTTAATAATGTGGAAAAACAATGAACATGTTGGAAAGATTCTTCTCTCCTCTCTCACAGGCCAATTGAAAGTGATTTATTTATAACATTTAATTTTATGCTAAAAAATGTAATAAAGTTAAAGCCCTCTAGAGAAGAGGGAGTGCACATGGCTGCCACACCCCTCTTTTCTAGAAAGCCAGTGCAAAATGACTGATGGAAATACAAAAAAATTTTGAGATTTGAAGGACATTGAAGTTACTCAGATACTAAAGCCACAATCTCCTCAGTAAAGTAGAAGGCACAGTTATTAGTTGATCATTATTGGGGGAGTGGAAGGGAAGGAGGGAATGGGAAATTTTTGGAGTTGAAAATGTAGAACACAAGAGTTAATGCAAGATCTCCTGTCCCAAATATATGGAAGTCACTGTGTTAGGCACATCTATGCAAATAAACAAAGTATCTCTACCCAGGTCCACAACTAAGTGGCCTCAGAGCAAAGGGAATATATGTCAAGAATATAGGTACCATAAAAGAAGGTTGGAAGTAAGAAAAGTTGTATGGGATAGGACATTTACAGGAGTAACATTAGATTTGGAGTCAGAGGATAAAGTTTGAGAGCCAGTTCTGCTAATTACTATTTATATGATCTAGGATAAGACATTTAACCTCTTCAGCTCTTAGGAAGTAATAAGACACCTTCTAAGACAGGAAGGAAAGATTTCAAGTAAGAAGAATGAATTGGTAAAGTGAGGAAAGCACTGGATTTGAAATAATAGAGATTTGGTTTCCCTCTGTGTTTTACTACTCATTAAACCTCAAGCTAGTCACTTGACATCTCCAGGTAAGACTGTTTCTTCATTAGTAAAATGAAAGGGTTCAGCTAGATGATGTCTAAGGTCCCATGTAACCCTAAATCTTTGAACCTGTGATCCATCTAGCTCCAAATCCTATGATTTTGTGATCTAAGTGGTTAAGAACAATTGATGATTTTATGGACAAATAAATATTCTTTATGGGGAAGGAGGGTCTGGCCAAGCTGTGACCCAAGAGGAAACCAGAGCACGTGATGGATCAAGCTTCATTTCACCAAGAGTACCAACACCACCAGAATAGTCAAGAAGTTGGAAATGTACCTGAATTAATAGTTTAAAACTGAGTAAAACAGCTCCTAGTCAGGGAGAATACACAAAGAGGAAAGTGTTGCCTATCAGCAAAGATCTGTCTTATGTAACCTCCTCATCAGAGATAAGGGGGGAGTGTAAAGCTTCAACACTACCCCCACCTCTCTCCTTGCTCTGCTGTAGTAGGCCTGAGCTAGCTCTGCCATCAAGAAGCTTATAATCCATAGGAAATTGGAGCACAGATAAAAGAAAAATAAAAAGATTACCATCCTAATGATTACAGCCCTTCTGAGGTAAAGTAGCATAAGTATATAGTAGACCCAAGGGCCTCTTTATATTTTGGAGGAGATCATTTTCTGAAAGTGATTTTAACCTGGGCTTCTGTGAACTCGCTCTTTTCCTTTTTTAAAGAACTAAACTACTAAAATTGACTTCCCTTATATTCCCTCTACATATTTAAAAACTTCTTTCTGAAAAAAGGCCCATAAGGCTAAACCAGTATGCCAAAAGGGGTCCATGATACAAAAAAGATTAAGAACTCATGATCAGGAAAGAATCCAAACTTCACAGAACAAATCCCCTTAGTAAAAGAACTTGTGTAAAACTTGGACTCAGTCAAAAAGTCACACCCAAGAATACAGAAGACCACATGTGGCCTCAAGGCCACAGGTTCGCCACCCCAGTATATTAGAAGTGACAGTATATGACCATAAGGCATTTTTTGGGCATGAGGCCTACTATTACAGTTATCCCAATTTGCTGTACCTCATTTATGTTCCCTATCTGTTTTGAATTTAATAATGGTGTTCTTAACCTTTTTTTAGGTCTTGTGACCCTTTGGCCCTCTGATAAAGCCTATGCATTTCTTCTCAAGATAATGTTTTTAAATGCACAAAATAAAATATATGTGATTACAAAAGAAAAAAACATATTGAAATATAATTACTGCAATGTTTTTTAAAAGCCAAGCACATGGACCCCAGATTAATAATCTCTGCTTTATAGTTTGAGTGTGTATATATATATATATATGTGTGTGTGTGTGTGTGTGTGTGTGTGTGTATGTATATATATATGTATATATGCATATATATACATATACATACATATACATATATATATATATATACATACACAACAAAATATCATTAGGGAAGTGATTGTAGCAGAGAAGTTGGTGAAAATCTATTCCACATGCTTCTGCCAGTTTTATAAACAGATGGGGTTTCTTAATTTCCAGTCTCTATTTAAATACACACTTACATGATTAAGAGGGTCTGGGACATTTTTTGAGTCAAAACAGGAATTTCAGAAAAGGACTGGTGTCAGCCTACATTAATGTGAAATTTGTCCTTTATCTCTAATTAAAAATACACTCACGCAAAACCCCGAGTTCCCTTTCAATTGCTGTCAGGATTGATTCTCTATTAAATTTCATGAAAACTTCAACTTTAGAGCAATGAGTCAAGAAACTAAAACTTAGAATTCTACAAAGCCTTCAGAATTAAATAGAACATCTACCTATGTTTGTCTTCAAAGCAATTCACTGAATACTGAAGTCCCTTTTCTATAAGGAAGGAAGAAGTATCTATTAAGGAAAAACTATGTGCCAAGCACTGTGCTCTACAAATACTATCTCCTTTGATTGTCACAGCCCTGGGAGATAGGGGCTATTATCATTCCTATTTTACAAATGAGGAAACTGAAACAGACAGAGGTTAACCCACTCGCCCAGAGTCACCTAGCTAGTTAGAGTGTGAGATCAAATCTGAACTCAGGTCTTCCTGCCCCCAGGCCCCGCATTCTACCCACTGCGCCACCAGCTGCCTATAGGTAGATACAAGTCTGAACATTATTTCCATACCCCTAAAGAGAGATTTTTTTTTAAAAAAATTTCAAAGGCAACCTAGAGATCTCACATTTTAAAATGGTTAATGATTCATCCTTAATCATGCTTCCCCTACCCTCAATCATATTTGCTTTTTGCATATTGGGGAATTTTGTCTTTACTTATCTAGACACATTTTTATGCCCATCCCTGTGGAATTTGAGATCTTTGTAGGAATTCATCAATCCACATGCATTTATTTGGGACTTCCTATGTACTGGGCCCTAAGCACTGGGGAAAACAAAGACAAAAATGAAATGATCCCTGCCTTCAAGAAGTTTATATGTTTATACATTTATTTATATTTATTGATATGTATTTTTATTACATATAATATATTTTATATATTGTATATTATATAATATATTTTATATATTTATTTATATATATTCATATCTTCATATATTCTTCCAAGGAAGAATATATACACGTATAAGCATATATATGCTATATTCCATATGAATACTGAGTAGTTTGGGAAGGAAGGCTCAGGCAGGTGGGTGTATCAGGGAAGGTTTCATGAAAAGATGGTGTATGGCTTGAATCTCAAAGGAAACCAGATAAGGACAGATCACATTATAGGTATGGGGGAAAACTAGTGCAAAGGACTGGAGACACTGTGTGCAGAACAGCAAATAGTCCAGTGGGACCAGATTGCAGGGGACCTGGAGTGGGGGGAGGAGGAGGCCAGAATGAGGAAGACATTCAAATATCAGCCTGAGGAGTTCTCATTTTATTCTAGAGGCAACCATTGGGGTTTATTGAGGGAAAAGGGAAGGGCAGGAGAAGAGAGTGAGGTGCCATGAAAAGACCGACCTGACCTTTGGCAAAATCACTTTGGAGGCCGTATAGGATGGATTAGAATAGGAAGAGGCTTATGGTGGTGAAAGTACAGTCAGTTCTGCTCTGACACACATAAAGCATTACTAAAAATTGTTGCACAGTGCAAAATCAGGCAACAACATCCACAGGGCATATAGGGAAAATCGGGTTGGAGTACAACACTTCTAAATAACTGGATGGCACAATGGATGAAGAGCCAGGCCTGAAGTCAGGAAGACCTCAGTTCAAATCTGGCCTCAGACACTTGATAGCTGTGTGACCCTGGGCAAGTCTCTTAAAGCTGTTTCCCTCAATTTCCTCATCTATAAAATGAGCTGGGGAAGGAAATGGAAAACTACTTCAGGATCTTTACTAAGAAAACCCCAAATGGGGTCACAGAGAGTCAGACATGAGTGAAAATGAAAGAACAACATTTCCAGCTGTAGATGTTTCTTTTATTTTTGTGATGTTATCTCTCATGGTCCACAGTATGGATGACTTTATGTCTGTTTCTTGGAAGATATGACATATTTTCTCATTTCTTTCAAAATGCTTTATTATTTCAAGCTTCTCCTTGATTCTCAAAGCTTTCCTTTTATATACACCGCTTGGTCTTTTGGAAGCAGGATATTCAGACATGCTTGGAATGTTGAATGAGTGTTTTTTGTATAGAAAAGTTCCAAAATGTAAAAGATTAGAAAAACACAACCTTGTAGGATGACACACACAGTGAACTGAGGTAGCTGGTAAACGTTTGAGGTGTGTGTGCATTTTGTGTTTTCTTGTTCGACTCAGTTCAGATGAATGCAATGTTCTGCACTCTGTTCACCTAATGTTTCTCATGGAAGAAATCATGCATAAGCAAATACAAAGTTTGCATTAGGCTCAAATTATTCCCTGATATATCAATTGTGTTGGAAAAAATTAGCCTGTTCAAAAAAAAAAAAGCACTCTAGCAGAACTGACTGTACTGTTCTGGTTTTGTCTTTATGTGGTCAGATAGTGCTTTGTATGTAGTAAGTGCCTAATAAATGTTTATAGAATTGAACTGAATTCAATTTTTGTATGTTTGGTCCAACTATTACTAAGCAATGAAGGTAGATAATGTAAGGGAACAAAGGAAGCAAGGAACGAAGGAAGGAAGGAAAGAGTGAAAGTGAGAGAGAGACAGAGAAACAGAGAGAGAGACAGACAAAGAGAGGGAGAGAGAGTCCCTGCCCTTGAGATGCTCATATTCTAATGAGGGCAGGACAATATTTAAAATGGAGCAAAAAATGGGGGAAAGAAGGATGGGTGGAGTTGGGGATGGTGGAGAAGTCCTAAAAGTCAGGTGTAAAGCCAGGTAAGGAGTAAAGTAGTGAACATGGCTGGTTTGGGCACTACCTTGTAATGAAAGTTCTGAAATAAATTGTTCAATCGAAGGAAGGGGCCACAGAGGCAGGAGAACCTTTCAGGGTGAGAAGGCCAGTGAGATATAGTGGAAAAATTTAGGGAATTGAGAGTGTAGACAGGTTAGGAGCAGCAATAAATGCTAATTTTTTTCTTTCGCTTCCATTTCTCATTCACTCAGTTAAGTGTCAAGCGCTCCAGAGTTAGCTTCTGGACTTTCCTTTCTATCCTTTATGTCTTCTTATTTTCCTTCTTCTTATACAACAAAAGAAATTTTAAAAAGGAATTGCTAGAAGGCATCTATAATCAACTATGAAAAGTCTGTGACCAGGGTTATCGGGTTGGGAGGGATGGAAAGAGAACAGAAAACCACCATTAACCATTCCAACTTTCTTCCCCCTCTGTTACTTTAAAATTCTTGTCATGTAGCTATTAACTTCTGACCTGTAAGGGTTAGGTCCTGGTTAGTGCAGTCCCATGAAATGGTTGGATATATTCAAATTCTAACTATTCAAAGTTATGATTAGGTAAAATGTGTTAATTGATTCCAGTTCAGTTGAAATACACAGTATAAATTTGAATAATATGACCACTTCACAGGATTCATTGTTTACACTGAGGATATACCGATATTATAAATCAGTTGTCAGCAAAAATTATTTCAAACTGATTGGAAAAGAAAAACACAGGCAGGTAGAACATACTAGATAATTAAGAACCACAAGAAATTGAAAACAATAGCCCAGTTTTGCTAAACTACAGAAAATGGGGGGGGGGGGCGGTGGACAAGGGGAGGTATGCCTTTTTTAACCAAAACTTCTGAGAAAACAGTTAAGTAATTTAGCGGAATTTGATTAGTACAAAATCTTACAGCAAAATGCGAAATGTATGTCCAAACTGAGTATTTTAAAAAATCTACACTATAAAAAAAAAAATTAGAAGAAAATGCTGCTAGGATCATAGATGTCGATTTAAATGGGACCTTAGCTACCATCTGATTCCACTATACCCCTCATTTTACCGATGAGGAAACTGAAGCCCACATAGGTTAAGCGACTTTCCCAAGGTCACACAGGTAGTAAGTTAAAAAAAAAAAAAAGGCAAAATTTGAGCTTAGATCTTCTGACTCCAAAGTGAAATTTCCCACTCCCACCCCCACTCCACTGTATCATGCATAATTTAGGTTAGTGGAGAATTCTAAACCAAATAAAGGATAGAAAAGATCACAAAAGACAAATCAGATAAGTTTGATGACATACAAGTAAGAATATTTAGCACAATGAAGATAACTTTTTAAAAATGGAAACTGTATATAAATGTATACAAGAGAAAGAGTTATTCCACTTTAGACATAAGTAGTAAAAGATAGGAACCACCTGTTTTTATAGAATTGAAGCCTATAAAGATCACGAAAACAGACTAGAAATCACTTATAGTAAGAAAAATACAAATTAAAGCAACCCTAAAGTTTCATCTCACAACCACAAGTTATAAACTGGCAAAAATGTGGCCAAAATGCAGGGGGGATGGATTGGGAGGAGAAAGCAATCAATGTTGGAGGGATTATGGAAATAAAGGCACATGAATATGTTCTATGTGGTGCTAGTAACTGATCAAACCATTCAGGATATCAATTAAGAATTATGTAAGAGATGACTAAATGATCCATATTCTTTGACTAATCAATACTCCTTCCTACTGAGCATACAACCCCCAAAGAAGTCAAAGATAGAAACAAATGTTCAACATATATCAAAAGATACATATACTCTTTGGGGTAACAAAGAATGAAAATAAAGTGTATATCCACAAATTGAGGAACGTCTGGGGGAAAACACAAATCATGATAAATTAATATCATGGAATATAATTGTCCAATAAAATGACAGTAATATTAATAGTGAACTTTGTTTTAAGTTTTATAAAGTATTTTTCACACGTTATCTTATTAATTTCTCACAATGTATTATGCTTATTTTACAGATGAGGAAATTGAGGCTGGGAGTTTAAGTAATTTGTGTTCCAAATTCTAAGTGTAACATTCAATCCATTATACTTCTGAGCCTATGAATTTGAGAAACTCAGAGAAACATGTGGAGATGGCCTGTGGTACAGTAGAGTGGAGAGAGTACTGTATTTGCAGTCAGAAGACTGCAAGGTTCAAATACCTGCCTCTGATTTTTACTTCCTGTGTGACAATGGACAAGTCAGTAACCTTCTGGCACCCCAGTTTCCTCACCTATAAAATGACAAGATTGGACTAATTGACATCTGAGGTTCCTTCCATATCTAAATGTCTAATCCTCTGATCCTAACTGATGCAGAGTAA
This sequence comes from Notamacropus eugenii, assembly GCF_028372415.1. NCBI lineage: Eukaryota > Metazoa > Chordata > Mammalia > Diprotodontia > Macropodidae > Notamacropus > Notamacropus eugenii. The sequence goes on from NC_092875.1 coordinate 252,842,788, forward strand.
ATTAAGTAGAAACAAAAGAACGTATCCAATGAATACACTAATGCAAATGAAAAGATCACTAATTGGAAACTGAATTCTGAGTAACTGGAAAAACAATGATAGGTCCCAAAGAAAATAGAATAAAATAAATCTCCCTCCTGTTAGTAGAGAGGTGAGGGACTAGTAGAGCAGAAAGTTATTTACAACATCAGAGGTAGTTGCTACAGCAAATGTTTTTGTTTTAACAAATTTTCTCAATTATTAGAGAGGATTAAAACAAGATATAGGGAAAAGGATTCTCCTCCTCACCCCCCAAAAATAGTTGGGGGTGTGACAATGAAAGGCATGAATAAAAAGTATTTTTAAAAATAAATGTCAGTTAAAAAAAAAAAAAGAAAAAATGATCTTGGTATATGGCAAGAGTTAGAGACAACCTGTGGATAGCCCTCATGCTGCACTGATGTCCTTGAGATTTTATGGGAAAACGGGAAAGGCTCCCTGCATGTTGGTTGTATAGATCTTCCCCCTGTGCCAAACTCATGAAAAGAAAGAGATAAAACTTGTATAGAATAAGTAAGCACGGGAAGGTTGCAATCTGTACTGCTGGAACAGAAAACCCACTGGAGTAGAAATGTCGGTGTCCTCCAGGCACACTCAGGCTATAGACCCCCTGAGTACACTCCTGAATGTGGGCCAAACCAGCTTAAGATGTAATTGAGATGTGTTTAACAGAAATGAGTAAAAATGAAACACAACCTAGGTAATGCTTTCCTATGTCAATATGCCACCAGAAGAGCTTTTTCTATTTGAGTTTGATACCACTACTCTGGGGTTCGGGAGAATGTAGACATAGCCAGAAATAGGATGGTATTCTACAAAGTGTTAGACATGGAATCCTTTCAGAACTTTTTTTTACTGATAGTAGGCTAGAGAATGAAATGAGAAATGGATATTCAGCAAACACAGAGGAATAGAAGATTTGCCACCCACCACCCATTACTCAGCCAGACACCTGCTGTTAAACAAAGTAATTATTCTTGAGAACACCAACCTCTTATTTCTCTAGTGGTACCTTCAACCAAATCCCTAGTCCTTAGTCTTATTATTAACAAAAATAATGGCCAACATTTATATAATGCTTACTCTGTGCTGAATACTTTACAATTATTATCTCTTTTGATCCCTAAATAAAAAACCTTGAGATGTAGGTACTATTATTATCCCCACTTTACAGATGAGGAAACTGAGGCAAACAGAGGGTAAGTGATTTGTTCAAGGTCACAAAGCTGAGGGCTGATAAGACCAGAGTTAGAAGAAATGAGAGGTCAGTAAATCACAAGGATATCTCATATTTAATTTGTTTATATGCGTATGTGTCTATATGCATATGATATATATGTAAACACATATATGTAAATGTATGTTTTCTCTTACATTAGAATGGAAGCTCCATGAGGGTAGGTATTATTTTGCTTTTCTCTTTGTGTCTCCAGAGCCTAGCACAGTATAGCACACAGAAGGTTCTTATTAAAAGTTTCTTGGTTGACTGAGTCAACAGGGGATCCTTGTAGGCAACCAGGGTGAAGGAAGCCAGTCAGTGTGGTGAGAGAAATAACTCCCCTCTTAGACTACCTAAAATTTCAGATTGCATGAGGATTTTCCTTTCATTTGTCCTCTACTGCCAAAAACTAAACATTTTGGTTTTATAGCTCTATCATGTCAGAGAGTTATCTCACTCCATTGTTGGCCAGCTACATTTCAACTTTGTATTTCTCCCAAATATATGACTGTTAAAAGCAATGTCCCATTTAGCTGTCAAAGGCAAAACATTGTAGATACTTGGAGCTTTCAGAGTTAGTATGTTTTTGCCACCCACCTGCCTCCAAGTTATCCATGTTTCTCATGCCACAGAGGAAAGCATGATGCATTTTAAATCAGAGGTGCTGAGTTCAAATCTCAGCTCTGTCCTTTGCTACTCTGCAAGTCATTTAACCAACAGGGCTTCCATTTCCTCAACTATAAAATGAGAGGGTTGAGTGTTATGCCTTCAAAGGCCTAATCCAGATCCAGTTCCAAGATTCTATGATTCAGTTCAGACCTTGAACATATATTATTCTCTACTCATGAGAAAACAATCACTTCAGAGAGGTTGCTTCCGGCTTTGGAGGCAAGAAGAAAATAAAGCTAGCTTTGTACAAGATTTTTATTTTTATCTCCCTCACAATTGACGCTCTCCAGAATACATTGTCCTATTTTACCAGATCTGGGTCTGCTGTACTCAAGTAAATCGTGGAAAGTATGCCCAGTTCCCAAGGCTTTCTGGAGTATACATTTCTTCCCTTTTCCTCTTTATGCCTGTGTTTGTTGTCCATTACAAATCCCTTCAGTGCTTTACAATCATGCGTACCACTCCTGAAAGGCACTAGGTTGTTGGAGTGCCCGACCCTAAACTGTCTCACATAGGCAGTATGTTGCCCTTGCAACGCCATAAAAATATAACATCAATGCCCCCAATAAATGAAACACTAACTGCCTCTGAGTAGAAAAAGGCAAGGGAACAGAGAGTCTACTGTACCTGCATGGAAGAAAAAATGCTTTCAGGGAGAAGATGTGAAAATTAGATATGCAGCCTCCTTCAGATTAGGTTTTCACAATAATTAAATGTGAGATGATAAAGAAAAATATGTCAGTTCCTATGGAGCTAAAGTACCTAACAACTTAATTTACCAGAAAAGAAATTTTGCTAGCCTTGTTTGGATTGCAATTGACAGCTATAGAATCTCCTGTAAGACCATCATTCATCTGGTTCTTTAAGGAGGCAACTCACACTGGGATGGCCATGAGTGATATATACATATACATATACATATACATATACATATACATATACATATACATATACACATACACATACACATACACATACATACGTACATACACATATACATATATATACACATATACATATATATATACATATACATTATATATGAACAGGATGTATAGACCAAGAGTCCAACCAGCCAGCCTTTGACTTCTGTAATTTACAAAAGAGGAACTCAGGAATCAACAGTCAGATACTGTCCTCTACAAAATTTCTTAAGGGCATCTCTTTTACTTCTTGAGAAATTAAAGACAGTAACAGATATCACATTGTCTTCCAAACTAGGGAGGGACAATTCAACAAAATGCGCCTGTGTTTGAAATAGAAAAAGCTGTGAAATTGTTAAAGTCAAAATTCCTCTGTGATGTGTCAGTGGGCTTGCATGATTCTCAGAAACTCTTGGACCAAAAAGCCAAAAAAGGAGAATTGGAAAGCGTGAGACTGACTTCTGTGTCTGAGGCATTTTTATGGGCAGGGTGTAGGATATTCATATATAATTTTCTTGCACAAGTTTTAGAGTTAACATTGAAGTCCTCACTGTTGTTTTCAAGGATTTTAATATTTTAAAAACATACAAGTAACATCTTCTATTTCTACACCTATCCAGATTTCAAAGTAACTAATCTGGGAGTCTCTGGGAGTCCACCTGATTTAAGCCTTGGTATTTATATCCTAGGACAAATAATAAATTTGGTCCCTCTGTGTAGTGAAATTCAATCAATGCAACCAATTAAATATGTCGAAATGACCTTTCTGTCCTATATCAGCATCGCCTAGACACCAGGAATCAGGTCTCTCTGAGTCAAGTTTGATGAAAGATTTGTAAATTAATTTCCTTATCAACATAAAACAAGACACTGCAGCAGTGGTGAGTAGTTAAAGAAAGAAGAGGAAAAACATCCATAAAAAATAAACCAGTTACAGTGAACATTTGATTATAAGACTAAATAGGAAAAAAGACAGAGAAAGCCTTCTACATCTTTCTCTGTAATCTGAAAGCTGAATGGCATATCTCCTAATTGCATACTTTCTTCTACCATTTCTCCCTGCCTTGGGTGCAAATAATGGATCGTGAGACAATATGTTCATACCACTCTGCCTAAAATCTAGAATATCCCGAGTGGCTAAGAATGTTTAACTAAACCCACCATAAAGATTCAGGGGACAAGAAGCAGAGGACTGAGTGAACCAATGCTACCTTCAAGGATTTGCTGATCTTATAGACATTCGATCCTTGTTTTGTGGTTACCTAAGCCTCTGAATTAAAGTGGTATACGAAGTTCTCATAGAATTGATGTTTGAGGCAAATTATTTTCTTCCCCTGGCTAAGCTGAGAGTTTGTTCTAAAATGGAGAAGAATACAAAGTGCAACCAGCCACAGCAATGTCCCTGAATAGAGCCTGTAAACATTTCCATAATTTAACATTAGACGTTGCTCCCCACATAGGCACCAAGGTACAGAGATAGACTGAATAGTTTGTTCCAAGTGGAAGAAGTAGGAAGGCTGCGGAGAATCTTCAAATAGACTGTATCCTACTACAAGAGAGTCAGAACTGAATATGATGTAACTAGTAATCAGTATCTAAGGAAAAATGCTGCACTGTGCTCAGAGGATAATGGCTCTTTTCATATACGTCATGTTAACCTTGCTCATGGGGACAGAGGGGATATTAAGGAATGAGTGAAGAATGTTTTCAAAATACTCTGTATGTTTTTTAGGAATCCAATATGATTTCCTCCAAACAACTCTGGGTCAAGAGTACACGCACACGCACACATGCACACACACATGCACACACACAGGTGCATGTGTGTGCACACATGCACACACACAAACACACACACATGTGCATGCACACACACACTTAGGAGGTATCAGAGAGTCCATGAATAGCAGCTATCTAACTCTGAGCATCAGAGTCTCAGACCTAGAAGGGACCTTAGAAATTATTCAATTCAACCAGATCATTTTTTCAAATGAGATTCAATATCTCCTCCAAGATTTTCTTGGTCTGATAAAGTCCTTAAGATATCCAATCTAGGAAGATTAATGGTGGAAAAGGACTTCAGCTAAAGCTGAATATGCTAAGTAAAGCATATTGCCACCACAGAGGCCTGATTCAGTGCCTTTTCATGGCACAGAGGTGACTATAACTTTTGAAGGCAAGGTCACAGAAGCACAAAATCAAATAGGTTCCACCAAATTAGAAAGGTTATGTGTATAGCCATAGTAATAGATTGAGTCTGCCTCCTGAGGACTAGTCAACATGATTACAAGGAAACTCATCACCAGCAGACTAGCTGCTCAGTAACAAATGATTTGACCGTGGTAATCCATGAAACAAAGAGAAATACAAAATGGCAATTGGAACTACACAAACACCTTTATGTTTCTGTGACAACAGAGGAAGAGTGGTCTGAATGAGGGCACAGGGTGTTAAGAATCACACAGTTTTTAAACTATAATGAGTGAATATACTACTAGAAGAACTGGATTATATGAATCTTGGCATTCTAGAATGGTATTTCTAAATAGGTATTCCCAAAATGAAACAGAAAATAAAAGAAAGTTACATCCAAATGAAAGGAAGATTCACAATTCTCTTTGGATAAGCAAACAAAGAACTCATTAGCTCATTTATTCATGCTTCCAAAGGCAAGAAGAAATATCATTTCACAGGCTATTTGGTTATCTGCTCAGAATACGTATTTATAAAAAGAGTGCCATGAAAATAATTGGAACTTACGCTTCCAACTTCTGCAGAAAATGAAGACCGAGATAAATTCTACAAAGAACTTGAAAACAACTTCCAATTCAAATCACTACATACTTTGAAAATTACTTACTTTAATACAAAGTTAGGAATATGTGATGATGGTTTAAAAATGTTGGAAAATAAAGATTAAGAATTTGAAATGAGAGACCAAAAACTTATAGACTATATAGAAGCCACATGAATATTTTCTCCAAGAAAAGAATTAGACGTTGCTATACAGAGCACCAAGTAGCATCATAAAAAAATTAAATTAATTGTATTTTAAAAGAAAGGAAATGACTTATGACTGACATGGGATTCATTCCAGAAGCAGTTGTCTGTATACAGATAGACCACTGATTTAGAACAAAGCTCAAAGAAAGAATAAAAATGAGAAAAAGGATATAGAGGACAGTTAAAACAATTTGAACTTGACCGACTTAAATAAGTTTATGAGGCCACCCAACTGGATATGAATGGAAGAAAGGATAATAGCACTTATGACACTAATTTCCAATAGAAGTTTAACTCACATAAACCAACTGACATAAAAGAGAGCAAGAGAGCCTAAAAAAGCTCCTCATTTAGCAAATAGACATCTCACTTAGTAAGCAAAAAGATATGGCTACCAAAGGCCACATAAGTCAAGAATATAAATTCATTTGTAAAATCTTTTGAGGGAAAATCTTAAAAGATTGTGAGCAGCATCACCTTATGAAACAGAAAGAATAAAACTAGTTTAAAGAAAATTTGGCAAGACACCCAACTAATTAGAAAGATGCTAAGGACATTTAAGGACTAAACTAGAAGGACAGCAAGCAGAAGAAATATTTAAAAGAGGGGCAGCTAGTTGGCTCACTAGATAGAGCACTGTCCCTGGAGTCAGGAAGACTTGACCTTGTATCTGGCCTCAGGCTCCTGACCCTTACTAGTTGTGTGACCCTGGGCAAGTTACTTAACCCCAATGGCCTTGCCTCCCCCCCAAAATATTTAAAAGATATACAGACATTTTTATAACAAATAGTTTCCAGCATTAAAGATTATAGGATCACATATTTTAGGGTTAGAAAGGATCTTGGAGAACATCAAGTCCAAATGTCTCATTTTACAGAAAAGGAAACTGAGGTAGAGGTTTTAAATTATTTATTCAGGGACACTTGCCCAGCTACGAAGTGTTTGAGGCAAGATATGAACCTGTCTATATCAATCTGAATGAGGAGACATGTGTGTACAAGGTCATAGAAAATGTCTAATCTTATTCATAGAACAAAAAGTAAACTAGAGAACATGAACGACCACTGATCTTTCTGCCTGCTTTCACATCCCTACATGATTTGTTAAACAAGGAATCTACCCACACATTTAGGGCATTTAAGTAACATTTAAGGTCACCAGCAAGGAACAAGCTGGCTTTCACAAATAACATCACAATAGACAACAGCATTAGCACCACACAACTGAGAAAAAGATGCAGAGAACAGAACATTCCATGGTGGCTACTGTTTATTTACTATGCAATGAGGAATAAGTACTGCCCTGATTACAACACGTAACCTAGAGAGATTATCTATCAGTCTGTCTCTCTCTCTCTCTCTCTCTCTCTCTCTCTCTCTCTCTCTCTCTCTCTCTCTCACACACACACACACACACACACACACACACGCACAAGCACACACACACATATCATGAACAGATACAGCAAATTGGCAGTGAACTGGATGCAGAGATAAACAAGTCAATAAACGTTTGATAAGTACCTGTTACGTGCCAGGCTCTGTGCTAAGCACTGGAAATAGAAAGCAAAGCGAAAACATCCATTTCTTCAAGAGAGCTCACAGTCTAATGGAGGAGAAACTATGTGTGAGTATGTGTGTGTGTGTGTATACACATACAAATATACATGCACACACATATATACACATATACATATGTGAGAAATTGGAAGAAATCATCCGAGGGAAGGTACTAGAATTAAGACAGATGGAGAAAAGCTTCCTGTAGAGGAAGAGAGTTTAGCTAGAACTTGAAGAAGCCAGGGACTATGGAAGACAGAGAATTCTGGGTATAGGGCTGGGTGGGTGTCAGAAGATAGAATGTATTAGGTGAGGTACAGTGAAAAGCCCAATAACACTGACTCAGAGTCTATGAAGGGAAGTAAAGTGGACAGCCAGGTGGAGCAATGAATAGAGCTAGGCCTGGATTCAGGAAGATCTGAGTTCAAATTTGACCTCAGTCACTGACTAGTGGTGTGACCTTAGGAAAGTCATTTAACCCTATTTGCCTCAGTTTCCTCATTCATAAAACAAGCTGGAGGAAAGGAATGGTTAACCACTCCAATATCTTTGCCAAGAAGACTCCAAAAGTGGCCACAAAGAGTTGGATATGACTGAAAGACAACTTACCAAAACCAAGGATAAGAAGAGTGGAAAGGTAGGAAGGAGCTAGGTTGTGAAGAGACATAAAATCTAAACAGAACATTTCATATTTGATCCTAGAGTTAGCAAGGATCCACTGGACTTGATTGAATGACATGTTCATATTTGTGCTTTAGAAAGATCACTTCAGTAGTTGAAATGGACTTGAACTGGGAATGATTTGAGGCAGAAAAACAAGAGATTATTGCAGCAGTCTATCTGTGAAGTGATGAGGGCCTGGACCAGGGTGGTAGCAGCATCAGAGGAGAGAAGGTGATTTATACAAGAAATGTTGTAAAATTAGAAAACATAGAACTTGGTCACAGATTGTCTATGAGGGGTGAAATATAGCAGAGAGCTGAGAATGATGCCTGGGTTGGGAGTCTCGGTGGCTGGAAGGATGGTGGTTTCCTTAACACCAGTGATAAGGAAATCTGGAAGAGAAAAATGTTGGGGGCAGAGAACATAGTGAGTCAAATAAGTATGGGACATGTTGAGCCTCTATTTAAAGTGAGCTCTCCAGCCATCATCTCTTCATTTCCCACTTAGCTATACTTCTTTGGATTCAATCCAATGGATCCATCATGCTCCCAGGAACCTCATCTTCAGGAAATTTAGTGTCCTCTAAGGTCTCATCAGCCTTAGTGCTCACATCTCATCAATACTTTCAATATCTTCTGTCTCTTTGGAAAGCTAGAGGGCAGAGAAAGAACTCTCAAAGCCCCCATTTTAAATGGGCTCCCAAGTCAGTCATTTCTACTGGCTACATTCCTTTGGACTGAACTCTGTTGGGTCCCCAAGCTAAATACTTTCTCACTTTCCTTTTATTTATTGTCTTACCTCATTAGATTGTAAATTCCAGAAGGGCTGGGGCTGTCTTTCATGTTTCTATCCCCAGAACATAGCACAGTGCTTGGCACACAGTAGCAGAGAAATAAATGTGTATCAACTGACTAGTATGTCTATGGCACATCCAGGTCAAGATCTCCAATGAGGAATTAGAGATGTGAGACTGAAAGTCAGAAGAGATATTAAGGCTGAGCAAATACATTCGAGAATCTGTGTAGGGATGATAATTCAATCCAGAGGATCTAATTAGACTACCGAGCAAAAGAGTATAGAGGGAAAAGAAAATAGGGCCTTAGGGGATACCCATAGTTAGCAGGTATGACCTGAATGAAGATCCAACAAAGAAAATGAGGGGCTAACAGGCAAGAGAAATGCCACGAATACCTAGAAAGAAAGGAATATCAAGAAGAAGAGAGAGATTGACACTATCAAAATCTATAGAGAGGTCAAAAATCATGAAGACTGAGGAAAGGTTATTAAGAGAAGGATTGGCCTGTATTGCCTTTAAGAAATCTCAAAGCTCCTTTAATGACCTTATACTTCTTGTAACAAAGGTTCATATTTTAAATATCAATATTCTACCTGTAATGTTGCATGACATGTCATAAAACATTACCATTTCTGAAGAATTAAAATGATCATTTCTAAGAACACAAGGGAAAGGCACATGGTGGGCATGAGGAGGCTAAAACATATAACACATAAGACACTTCAAAGAATAACCAGGATAAAGAATGTCATAAAAAATGATTTAAAAAGAGAGACTATTTGCATAAGTAAAGCAAGGGATTCCTAATCAATAGACCATGTATTCTATTAGTATTCTTGTGGTTCCAAGAGAAATTGAGGGAAGTTCTAAGACATGAGGTGCATCTTCTATGACCTTATGGGAGGATATGGACATGAGTCACTGAGGATGGATAGACATGGATGAATTGCAATATGAATTGTTGAAGAGAACGTTTTCTCTGATGAGTGCATAGATCCACTTAAGTATCTTTGATATTTATTGCCAATTAATGAAATATTAGTGCTCTAACAGTCCTTCATAAAGGTCTTAGGCTGGCTATAGCTCACCGGGTATGCACAAAATGTGGATGGGGTGTGACTGCTCACTAAGAAAGGAGTGTTCACTAGCTCCACACTTTATGCTGTAGATTTAGAATTAATTGAGGAGAGGTAGGAAGAAGAAAAGAAAGTGGAATGCTGTTAGGGAGATTTTTAAACTGTTTTTGAAGAATGCATTTTGTAGAGGAAGTTGCTGAGAGGTTTGGTGAGATATTATGTCTTATGTGAAAATATAAGCAGATTATCTCAAAAATCTCAGCAAGTTTCAAACTGCTTTTTGTAATGGCTAAGAATTTGAAATGGAGAGGCTGCCCATCAACTGAGGAATGGTTAAACAAGCTATGGTATATGACTATTATAGAATATTATTGTGCTATAAGAAATAACAAGCTGGATGATTTCAGAAAAACCTGGAAAGATTTACATGAACTGATGTGAGGTAAAATGAGCAGAAGCAGGAGAAATGTTGTACAGAGTAACAGCACTACTGTATGAGGAAGAAATGTGAATTACTTAGCTATTCTCAGCAATACGATGGTATAAGACAATCCCAAAGGACAAATGAAGAAGTATATTATCTGCCTCCAGAGATATTGGCTGTATACAGACTGAAGCATGCTATTTTTTCCACTTTCATTTTTTTATTAGAGTTTTGTACAAAATGGCTAATGTGGAAATGTTTTACATGATTGCACATGTATAAACTATATTGGATTGCTTACTGTGCCCAGGAAGGAGAGGGGAGGAAGGAAAGGAGTGACAGAATTTGGAACTCAAAACATTAAAAAATGTTTGAAAATTATTTTACCATATAATTGGGGAAAAATAAAATATTATATAAAAAAGGTTCAAGTTGCACTAAAACTTTTGGGAAACCCTGCATATCAATAAAAATAGCAATAAATTACAATTAAACAATGGCTGAGACATCTAGGTAACTGGTGGTTTTGAATGACTTCCCATGTGTGTCCATGGTCACCCATATTACAAATGTATTGCTGGAGAACTCTTCTGGTATTCTAGGCTATGCTACAAACTGCCTTAGGTTTTGGGCGCAGAAACTACTAATGGGTTTAAGCCACGATGATTCTGGGGCACAAGATGAACTACAGTTGTATCTTTGACAATACTTTCTGCTAGTCAGCCATTCCCTATTTCCTTGGGTATGGCTGTCTCAGAGGTTGCAACATTTTGGCAATCAGAAGCTGCAAGACCACAACCACCTTTGGTTTGGAGGAAGATAGATAAGATTTATTTCCTCAGCATAATTTCCTCCCTTGATGGACTGTTGCTGTCAGCAACAGTAAGTGTATAGTAAATCCAAAGTAAATGCTTTGCTTCTGTTTTTTCTGAGGTTAGATCACCACAGCAGGTCAATTCATTTTTTTTTCTTGTATGTTAAGAGCGATGCGTGACAATTATTTGTATTTTCCTTTCATTGAGAAATGAAAATAATTCTAAAATCCTAAAGGAGTCTTTGATATGCAAATAACAGCCTAAACTCTAGAACTGTGAAATATCATAAACAATTAGGACTCTTTTTCTGACCTTTAAATGAAGACAAGTTTTCCAATATTTTACATCACTTCTTGTTGTTTTTCAGTTGTTCAGCAATGTCCAACTCTTCATGATGCCATGCACTATAGAAGTAGGCCCTTCTATCCTCCACTATCTCTTGAAGTCTGTCAAAGATAATGTTCATTGTCCCCATAACACTATCTAGTCATCTCATCCTCTGCCATCCCTTTTTCCTTTTGCCTTCAATCTTTTCCACCACCAGGGTCTTTTCTAATGGGCCTCATCTTCTCATTATGTGGCCAAAGTATTTAAGCTTCAGATTTAGTATTTGACTTTCCAGTGAATAGCCTGAATTAATTTCTTTAGATATTGACTGATCTGATCTTACTCTGCAAGGGACTCTCAAAAGTCTTCTCCAGCACCACAATTCAAAAGCATCAATTCTGCAACATCCAACTTATAATCCAACTCTCACATGTATTACTACTGAAAAAACCATAGCTTTGTATAGACGTTTGTTGGCAAGGGGATATCTCTTCTTTTTAGTATGCTATCCAAATTTACCATAGCTTTCCTTCTAAGGAGAAAGCTTCTTTTAATTTCATGGCTGCAGTCACTATCTGCAATGATCTTTGAGTCTAAGAACATAAAATCTGACATTGCTTCCACTTCTTCTCCCTTTACTTGCTAGGAGATCAGTTGCTATGATCTTAGCTTTTATGATGTTAAGTTTCAAGTCAGTTTTTATACACTCCTCTTTCACCTTCATCAAAAGGCTTAATTCCTCTTCATTTTCTGCCATCAGTGTGGTATCGTCTGCATATCTGAAAGTATTCATATTTCTCCCGGCAACCTCAATCCAGCTTTTGACTCATCCAGCTGGCATTTCACAAGATGTACTCTGCATATAAGTTAAATAAATAAAGTAACAATATACAGCTTTGTCATATTCCTTTTCCAATCTTAAACTGATCAGTTGTTCCCTCAAAGTATTAGCGTGCACATGTTTGTCTTTAAACTTTAAGGTTCATTTTTCAAGTACAGAGTTGACTTCCAATGAAATGTATGTAATGTATACATGCAAGCTGATGGCCTAAGCTATGGAAATATATTTATAAAACTGAGATGTCTATCAACTTATATACAGCTATTTCTGAAATTTCCATTGCTGTTCAAAACTTGTCAGTTTGTTTCCTTTTCATTCTTTGGGAACAGAGCTGCCTCACTTTTTGATTCATGGAGATTATATTTAAAATCAGCATTAATTATATTTTGCTGAGTCCTTTTTAAAATTTAAGATCAAATTATTTTCTGTCCTAACTGGGGGGCTAGCATAGTTAATATAGTTCTAGAACAGGAAGTATTAACTTATTTTTTTGTTTCGTGGCACTCTGGCAGTCTGGTGAAACCTCTATAACCCTTCTCAGGATTAATTCATAATGGAAGGAAATACTAAATTTTAGGTAGCAATTATTGGGGGGAAAGTATATAACTTTTTTCCCTGAGTTCATAGATCCCCAGAAATCTATCCACAAGCCCTAATGTATGGACTTCAGATTAAGAATTTCTGTTTAGAAGGAATAATACAGGGCTGTAGAAATAACACCAAAGAGGCAAAGTCAATATGGTAGAGTGAGAGGTCACAATTTTGCCTTAGTTGACCCAAAATCTCCTTCACAATGACCTATCAAGCACACCAGATAGAATGCTGATTAGAAAACCAAGAAAAAGTCACAAGGCATCATTTTTTAAGCCCAAGGCACCTTGGGAAGACAGAGAGAAAAGTCCACAAACCTTGGAGTAGGGGCTGGTGAAGAGCTCAGTGGAGCAGCAGCATGGCAGAAGGTGGAACTCATATCAAGTTGTGATGGCAGCACAGGGCAGGGAGCAGCCTAGTGCCCAAGGAGAACAAGGGGAATGAACAAGTGAGCAGAAAGAGATCCCAGGAAACCCCTGCACTAGCAGTGGGAACAGATGCTATCTGGCAACGATGTTAGACTATTACTCAGTTCCAAGTCACACCTCTATGGATGAGAGAAGTGGTTTGGCTTTCAAGGGATTGGGGAGCTACCTATATACAGAACAAGAAACAAGTTCCAGAAGCACAGCTGTGTGACTTTGAGCCCAAGAGTAAAGCTGGCACTCAGTTCTAACCTTTAGCCCTGCAGATTAGCCTGAAGCAGAGCAAATGAGAGCTATAAGATAGAAAAACGGTAAAATGGATAGTTTTGATTACGTTAAATTAAAAAGGGTTTGCACAAATTAAACCAAGTGCAGCTAAAATTAGATGAAAAGCAGGAAATTGGGGGAAAGATCTTTGCAGTTAATTTCTCTGATAAAGGTTTCATCTCTTATGTATAAAGGGAACTGAACCAAATTTATGAAAATAAGAGCCATTCCCCAACTGAGAAATGGTCAAGGGATATGAACAGGGATTTTTTAAGGTAGGAATTAAAATTATCAATAGTCATTTAAAAATTCTCTCACTCCCCAATAATTAGATAAATGCAAATTAAACAACTCTGATTAACTCTGATAAACAGCAACACCTCATACCCACCAGATTTTCTAAGATGACAGAAAATAAAACTAAAAAATGCTGTAGAGGATGGATGTGGGAAATAAGTACATTAATCACAGTTATGAACTGGTCCAACCATTCTGAGAAACAATTTGGAATTATACTTGAAAAGCTAATAAACTGTGCATACCCTCTGATCCAACGAAACCACTACTAGATTTATATCTCAAAGAAATAAAAGAAAAAAAGGGCCCATCTATGCAAAAATATTTATAGCAACTCTTAGTGTTGTGGCAAAGAATTTAAAACTGAAGGAATGCTCATCAGTTGAGAATGGAGGAACACATTTTGATATGAGAATGTGATGGAATACTATTGTGCTCTAAAAAATGATGAAGGGGGATAGTTTCAGAAAAATCTGAGAAAACTCATATGAATTCATGCAAAATGAAGTGAGTAGTTCCAGGAGAAAAAATTACACAGTAACAGTGATATTTTAAATATAATCAATGCTGAGAGACTTAATAACTCTGATCAACACAATGACCCATCACAATTTCAAAGGACTCGTGATAAAAAATACTGTTCACCTCTAGATAAACAGCTGGTGGAGAATAGACTGAGAGTACAGATTGGAACATAATTTTTTTTCTTCCTTTCTTTTTCTTGTCCCTCCCCAGAATGTGAGTGATGTGGAAATTTGTTTTGTATAACCTCATTTTTGTATTTTGTATTTTTGTTTCTCTTACCTTCCTAATAGGTGAGGGAGAGAAATAATTTGAAACTGAAAATAAAATTAAACTTATTATTCTTTAAAAGAAAAAAACACCACATTTTGAAACAAAGAGTGTTAGTTCAAATTCTAGCTTTGCCACTTACCTTTGTGACCTTAAGTAAGACATTCTATCACTCCAGACCTCAGTTTCTATATCTTTAGAAAGGTACAGTTGCACCTGAAGTCTTCTAAATTCTCTTTCAACTCTAAATCTATGATCCTGTTGTGTAAATATATACAGGGAAACAAAGCTCAGTGAAAACTCCCTTTGGAAATAAATCATTTAACCCATTAGCTGGTTTTCAAAGCTGTTATTGTCAGATCCCTAGATTCTTGTTATGAAAGTGTTATGTGAAGACTAGGATAGACACCTAAGATCTAAGTTAGCAAACCAGGCTGGCAGAATAAAATAGTTAAAGTCCTGAATATGAAGATGAGCTCATAGAAACCATGGATAACATAAGATTTAGAGCTGGAAAGGACCTTAGAAGTTATTTCATCTAAAGGCCTCACTTTACAGATTGGGAAGGGTGAAAGAAAAGGAATAAGCACTTTTATAGTGCCTACTACATGGCAAGCACTGTACAATGTGGGTTTTTTTGCTTTTTTACAAATGTTATCTCATTTGATCCTCACAACAACCCTGGGAGGTCAATGCTATTGTGACACCTACTTCATAGTTGAAGAAACTGAGACAAACACTGAGACAAGCAGCGGTTAAGGGTCACACAGCTACTAAGTGTCTGACGACAGGTTTGAACTCATGTCTTTCTGACTCCAGGCTGAGGACTCTATACACTATACCACGAGCTGATACCCCAAAAGGGGAAGTAACTTATCCAGTGTCATACAGCTACGCAATAGCAGAGACTAGATATAAATTCTGGTTCTCTAGGTCCTTCTTTATAGTTATGAGTAATACCATTAAGGAGGAACTTAAAAAGAAATCAATGTGGCTACACAGGTAACTCTCTCTGAAGAGCCTGGATATTTAAAAAAGATGTTTACTAAGGAGAGGAGAGGCATATATAACCCCCAAAGAATACAAGGTTGGGCAAATGGTCTGTTAATGCACAAATGGCCTGCAGAAATGGTAAAGCACCTTCTGCTCTGTGATCTGTGGGAAAATGATAAAGAAAATGAACAGAGATTTTTAACTATCTATAATTGGAATAATGTTATAAGGTTAACAAGTAATAGAGATAAAACAGAATTCCTCAGTTACTATTTCTATACTATCTTTTTCATCAAAGAGAATCATATTTAATCTGGAAATGACAGAAGAAACTGTTAAATGGGACTGAAACTTGAGATAAGAAAAGAGATGATAAGAGAATACTTAATTGGTTTAAGTGAGTTCAAGCCTCCAGGCCCAGAAAAATCAAATGCATATTAGGACACTGAAAGAATCATGAAATCACTATGAGTAATCTTTGGGTAATCATGGTCAAAGGCAGAAATTTCTGAAGAGAGGAGATGACTTTACAAAAGAGGAAATGCAAAGATTCTAGAAACAGGAGTGGTTGTTGTTGTTCACTCATTTTAGTTGTATCCAACTTTTTGCAACCCATTTGGGGTTTTCTTGGCAAAGATACTGGAGTAGTTTGCCATTTCCTTCTTCACAGATGAGGAAATTGAGTCAAACAGGCTTAAGTGATTTGCCCAGGTAAATGTCTAAGATGAGTCTTTTTTACTTCAGGCCAGGCACTCTACCCACCATGCTTCCTAGCTGCCTAAAAACAGGAGGCCTGTGATCGTATCCAGTCAGATTCAAATTCTCACCAATTTTACTTCAAAAGCATCTTTCACATCCATTCCCTTCCCTCTGAGACTCACACGGTCACTACTGCTGTCCAAGCCCTCCTTATCACTCAACTGGAACATTCTAACCATTTGGTACTGTGCCTGTAATCACTCATATAATCCATCCTCTATAAAGCTACTAAAATATTCTTTCTAATGTCTAGTTCTGACCATGTCATTTCCCATGCAACAATCTTTGATGGTATAAATACTGGAGAAAAAAATAGAACTCTTGGACTAACATTTAAAGCCATCCACAGTCTAGCCTTAACCTACATTTCTAGGATTGTCTCATATTACTACCCTTGGGGAAATCTACATTCCAGTCCAACTGAACTCATAACCATACCCCAAAATCAGCATTCCATCTCCATCCTGTGTGTATTCTTGGTTAGTCTGCCCCTTGCCAGGCAATACTCCTTTACCATAACCCTTCAGAACATATATATTCCTTCAAAGATCAACTCAGTTATGTCCTCCTACCCAAAACTATCCTTTCTCAAATTATATTGTATTTGGCATCCATGTGTATGTTAAACTGTGTTTCCCCTCCTATCTGATCGCATCTCCACCCCACCTCCAAAACAGAACATACGTTCTTTAAGATCAGGAACTGTTTCATTTTTGTCTTTCAATTCCCAACATTTAGAATACTGTCTTGCATGTAGCAGGTGCTTCATTGAATTGAATTAAGGGGAACAGAAGACTAAATCATGCTAATCTTACCTCATTTCCTTTTTTTTAATATGGTTACAAACCTGGAAGGGCAAGGAACTGCTGAAAACATATGAATGCTTTGCTGAAATCAAAATATACTAATTCTGTAATGATAGCCATCTAAACAAGGTGGACAAGTGTGGCCTCAGTGATAATATCCAGTTGAATAATCTGTGGCTTCGAGGCCACATGTGATACTCTAGGTCCTCAAGTGCAGCCCATTGACTGAATCCAAACTTCACAGAACAAATTCCCTTTATGAAAGGATTTGTCCTGTAAAACTCGGATTCAGTCAAAAAGCCCACACCCAAGGACCTAGAAGGCCACATGTGACCTTGAGGCTGCAGTTTCCCTACCCCTGGACTGTACCAAATAATAGGTTGAGGTAAACCTAGAGGGAAACCCATACTTGACCCTATAGGAGCATAGGACTAAGAGGATAAAAAGACCTTTAAGTACAGTTAGTCCAAGTGAGGAAACTGAGGCCCACCTCTTCAACATTCTCATCAATGACTTGAATTACTTGAATGAAGCCTCAGAGAATATTTTATCAAATTTTTATACAAATCACCAATATATGCAATATATAAGCAACATATCTAATTTATAAACAGTGCATTTTGTAAATTATTTATTAAGGTATCTTAAATATATAATGAAAAATATAGTTAATACTTAGAATGACAAATCAAGACATAGATCTCCTCTTTCATATTGCATAGTTTTACCTAGCTGAGTATATGTTGTCCCAAAATCAGAAAAATAAATTTAGAAGGGGTAAATATAAATTGCAAACTTTCACAGAGTCACACAGGTAGGAAGTCTTTGAAGCTGGATTTCTATCCAGGTCTCCCTGCCTCCAGGTCCAGTGTTCTATCCATCATTGTTCCACCTAGATGCTTCTACAGTTTTGTATGTTTCTGAGAATCATGCTTTTAGAAGCCTATTGACAAATATCAACGTGCTCTGAGAAGAGCAGTCTTATGGAGAGTAAAGGAAGGAACCAGGCATATTTAGCCTATAAAAACTAAGTCATCGGGGAGAAACAGATGTCTTTCTGACTTTTAATATTTGAAGGGTTGCCATTTGAAGAAGGGATTTGTTCTACATAACTCCAAAGGTCAGAAGTAGGACCAGAAAGAGGAAAAGATTTTGGTTCAGTAATAGAAAGAACTTTCTAACAATTAAAACCATTCACAAATAGAATGGGTGGCTTTATGGAGCAATAAACTGTCCATGACTGAAACAATTCAGGTAGAAACTAAATACAGTCTCTCAGGGATATAGTAGAAGGGATTCTTGCACTGGGTAAGAGGTTGGACTAAATGTTCTCTAAGGTTGTTTCAGACTCAAAATTATATGGTTTCACTATTCATTGTTCATTTCTGGCCTTCAATTCTGTCAGGATGCACAGCTATAGAACATCATGGAATAATTCTGCTTATTTGTCACTCCACACTTGTTTAAATATCTGTAGAAGAAATTCTACATGTTAATACTGCAAATAGTATACCTGATTAATCATGAGCTCTGGCTGTGACAGAACAGAAATAAGAAGGCATTTAATGTCCAGGCTTGAGGAAAAACAACTGACAATAAGAACTATGAAGAATGTAAGTGTTCGAAAGCATTTTCAGAACATCGCAGGTCTAGAGAAATAGACCGATGTGAAACATACTAAAAGAGAAAAGAATTAGATGCAAATAAGTTGTCCTAAAGAAAATAAGGTAAATAAAGAAATGTCTTTTGTCCATTTTAAAAGGGACAAAAGTAAGATGGCATACAAATGTTGGCATTTTCTGAAAGACTGATCAATTCATTAGATTCAAGAAGTGCTTTGCCTCCTCAATAGGGCTTCAGTTAGAGAGCCCTTCAAGAGAAAGACTCCCACAAGCCTCCAGGATGAATATAAATAAATGTTTGCAGCATTGGTCCAAGCAGCTTCTACTGGCCCCATACACATGACTTTACATATACAACATACTTTAGAAAGCATAAAAGATTCTGCTTGCCTTTCACTTCAGAAATCCTAGAAGAAACTTTATCGAGGGCAGCTTGGGTTAGTGCTGGAAAATGCATTAGTTGAGTGAAAGTTGCTTTAAAAAAATAGGCCAATGACCCATTCTTCTCTGCTCAATCCTAAGAAGTCTCTTCAGCATCCCAACAGCATCCAGTATGCAACAAGGCCACAGTAGGCAGCTTGTGGGAGAAAAGAAAATGCTTTGGCCTCCTTCCTTGCCTTTATGCTTAGTTTGAGATAGAGTGACTTTGTTGGTATCACAGCAGTATGTTTATAAATGATGTATGAAATGAAATCCCTTGCCAAAGGCACAAAGAGAATTTCATCAAGGAGCTTCGTAAGATCCAGTATTCACCTCCCAAACATCCATGTACAATCAAAATTCAGCTGCCGCATTACCTTACCCTTCTCTCTCTCCCTCCTCCCTCCTTTCTTTACTATCTCTGTGTCCCTATCTTTGTCTGTCTCCTTCTGTCTGTCTCTGTCTCTCTCACACACACACTCCCTCACACACACAACACCCTCAAAAGCACAACTATCTTATCTAAACACTAATATAACATGTTTAAATGGTTTTTATCTCTTCTCTCTTTAGTCCCTTTAAGCAACCCATTGCACTGACCCTTTGGGAGAAAATTCCTTTCACACATAATAACAAGCTCCTCAATTCCATAATAAGAGGCAATTTCTCTTTCTTCTTACAAGTATTTTCAAATTGTGTGGTAAAAAGAAAGAGGCAAAAATGGTGATAGCACAGTACATTGTCATTTTACCTGTTGGTATATTTTGTGGATATATTGAATCTCTAACTGGTCTGGTGGCATTTGGTCAAGCCTCCAATCTCTACTCCAAATTTAATTAAACCAGTAGCTTACCTATATAGAGAATGATATGTGTTTTATAGCTTTCAGATGGAGAAAGAAGGGACAGAAGGCTTATGACTAATATCAGGTCACCCAGCAAGTCGTGCTAGAGAAAGAAATTAAAAGTTGCTTCACTGAATTCCTTCTCCCAGCTGCTAGATAGAATTGTGCACTTCAGGTGATGCAGGATCTGATGAACAAGGAGAAAAGATACCCTTTGGCCTTGGTGCTTTCCTTTTGAAAGTATTGCACAGCCCAGCCTTGCAGGTCATTAGAGCTTAGTAGCACAGAAATGAGTTACTGAACAATTCAGGTTTCAGGGAAAGAATATCCAAACTTTTCAACAGGGAATTTGTTCTCAGCTTTTCATATCATTTGCTCAGACAGGTCCCTTAGAACCTAACACAACTGTCAGTATGCGCATTTACCCTTCCTTACCACCTCCAGACACCAGCAGACATGTATATACTTAAAAGAAAAAAAAACTATGTTTTAAAAACGTATATGTTATCAACTCTGCTGATAGGTAGAATCGTTTGGATAGCTGAATGAATTTCTAGGTTTTTACCTGAATGTTTGACACTGTGTAGAGTTACTACTCCAAGACTCTCAGAAGAGGCTGTTGGTCTTTCCACGAGGAATTTTGTTATAAAAACTTATAGCTTGCATTGTAATATAGTTTTTATTAATGCACCTCCACCTCCTGAAATCCATGTTTTCTTTTACAATTCAGCTCGAAAGCCAAAGTTTTCATGAAGCTTTCCGTGTTCTTCTTAATTTTTATTTACTTATTCCACAAAGTTACTTTTCTGGGTTTTGTATGTAGCTACCTGTATACATGCTATTTATCCCATCAGAATGGAAGCTCTTGAGGACAGAAACTGTTTTGTTTATAGGTGTCTGTTCCTCACCCAATCTTGTGCCTGGTCTGTAGTGGGTACTTTAAAAACACTTGTTGATTGGTTGATTTTATCCAATTGGGGCAAATCTTATTAGAGGTAATTTTCTAAAACTATAAGCTACTCAGAGCAAGTTCTACTGATAGGTTTTGGCAGAGGGAGTTTTTTCATCTGGAGTTCCCTATGCCAAAGAAATCCCATGGCTCCCCACTACACTGCACCCCGCACCCCCCAAAAAGTTGAAAGCAGACATTATCTCTATTTAGCAGTTAGGAAACTGATACTCTGAGTGGCTAAGTGATTTAATATAATGTGACATTTATACAGTACTTCAGGGTTTGCCTTTACATATATTATATCATTTGGCTTGTCCAAGGCCACACAACTAGTGTGTATGTAGCAAAGCCAAGATTCAGACCTGTGTCTTCTCCCAAATTCAGCTTTCTTTCTACTACACTCCAATTTCCAGTGTACCATATATATATACATATATATATGCCCATATAATGCATATAGTATATGTGTATACATACATATGTGTGTGTGATGTGGTGGAAATTGGAATGTAGGGGGAAAGACATGCACACACACACACACACACACACACACACAGACCTTTTTATTGCACCTGGAATGATGGGTTATCTTTTGCTTTGCTGACCATTGTAAACTTTTTTTCTCCAAGTGATTATTTCTAAGTCACATATTACCCAGAAATTCACATGAGGTCAGAAGTAAAAAAGAGAAAAAATGGTAGCTTTTCAGTAGTAGTGCCACTTCTTTAATTACAAAGACCCTTCATGACCAGTCTTGGGTTTTCTTTGGCAGCTAATGGTCCAAAACACGTGAAGTCAATTTAGATAAATGCCCTGGAGCAGTAAAAATCTATTTTCCTCAGTTGAGAGGAGTCTCAGAAAACTATTAAGACATATAACCAATGCCAACTGAAATATGAGAACCAGTAATCCTTACATAAATGTATCAGGACACTGATTTCAGAGGGCAGGGGAGCCAATTCGCAGCAACTATCCTCATCTCTCTTTTCTTGCGGGGAGTGGGAAACACCAATTGTGAAGTCATCAGCGTCTCTCACCAACCTGCCCAAAATATCGAACAATCTTCAGGTATCTGGAAAGGATACTGACAGCAGCGTTACTCTGTGACTGTTTCAGAGACAATGAGCTATAATGTACTAGGTTCCCATCTTGGCTGCTTATCTTGAGACTCACTGACTTTATTCAGAGGTTGAGAATTCTAAGAGGCTTTCAATAGCTTGGCTTGATAAGGCTCTGGCTTATCTTTCATCTATAAAAATAATTAAACTCGTATGTTGGACACTGTCATTTCTATTTTCGGTTCTGAGAATGGTTTTCTTATTCATTAAAATAAATGTGGAAGTGAAATAGCCCAGCAGAACCCAGATGTTTAAAGCATGTAGATGTGAGGAAGGATGGTTTCTCCATGTCCATCCTCATGTCCCCATGCTTTGATGTTCTAATTGACTTGGTGAGGATTTAACCATACCTGGGGAAACATGT
The DNA here is from genome assembly GCF_028372415.1 of Notamacropus eugenii. Classification (NCBI taxonomy): domain Eukaryota; kingdom Metazoa; phylum Chordata; class Mammalia; order Diprotodontia; family Macropodidae; genus Notamacropus; species Notamacropus eugenii. Next base: position 252,865,392 of record NC_092875.1, read on the forward strand.
GTTTGGGCTCCTTTTAAAATGAAACATTTTGACAAGCTAAGGAGATTACTGCAGTGTAGATGACTTTACATATGTCACTGAAACCAAAATGTGCTCACTCCCTCTCAAAAGATTCCCTAGTTTATAAGCTTTGGCATCCTATAATTGGACAGGAAATTGGCATAATTTGAAGGCTATAGAGATCAAGAATTCTTTGTAAGCTTAAGAACCATTTTACTCTGAATATAAAAATGTGCTTCTATTCATTTTTCCTGGGTAAATTCACAATAGTGTTTGAACATCTGAAACTGATATCAATGAATTTTAATTTCTGCACCATTAAATGGGCAACAAGCTGGTTTGGGATGATGAAAATATGAGCTGGAAGATAACAGCACCATATGGAATGATGATTATATAATGAACCAGGAAACCAAATGTGAATGAGTTGGGGCTGTTTAAAAACACAAAACATGGTTCTACAAACCCTCTTTGAATCGACTGCACTGCACACGCGGTAAAAGAATGCTACCCTTCAAACTTGGCATTATTGCCTCAGCTCAGTAAGTCTTATAATGTCCCTAAATTGTTCCCTAAGGGATGCAGGCAGTTCTTATTAACTTCAAAGAAAACCATATAAAAGTTAACCCTCTCTTTTCAATGAAAGCCTGAGTTATATTTTTGTAACTCATTCCTTTCCTTCCTCAATGACAGTGAAAAGATAATGATATACACTGCTATTTTTAGGCTAGATGTCATGATTTATAGGACTATAGAATCATAGATCCAGAGCTGAAAAATATTTTGAAGGCTATCTACCCCAATCCTTTTGTTCTACAGATGAGGAAACTGAGCCCTAAGGAGGTTAAGCAACTAGTCCAAGGTCATATGGATAGGCAGTGGTCTTCTACTGACATTCATGGATAAGACTATATAATATCAAAGAATTATTTTAGCAATGCAAATTCACTGTATTGAAAAAAAGGATATGTGGAGAAGAGAAGGTGGATGAAAACAAATGCTGTACATTGTTCTTTATTCCACTGTCAATGCACAAAAAAATAAACTTGTTAAAAATTATTGCTATCTTTTGTTTTTATGTCACCTTGGTTCCTGGATCTATTCTTCTTCTTCCCTTACTTGGCAAGCCATCCCTAATAACAAAGGATAAAAACTACAAAGAAAGAAAGAAAGAAAAAGCAGTTAAACAAAACTAATCTATGTATCAATCAAGGCTGGCAGTGTATTCAGCGTTCCATGCCCATAGTCCCTCACCTCTGCACATAAGGCAAAAGGATATATTTCTTCATCTCTTTTCTACCGTCCAGGCACTAAGATTTTTGTGACAAATGAATAAAACTATGACATGAATAAAATGCGACATGAGGCATATTATCTCAGTTCATAAACTTCTCCAAGGAAATAAATATTAAATGCCTTTAGAGGTGAGATATGTGAATAATTCCAAGACAATGAAGAATGGAAAGGGAAAAAAAGGATGAAAGGAAGGAAGGAAGGAAGGAAGGAAGGAAGGAAGGAAGGAAGGAAGGAAGGAAGGAAGAAAGGAAGGAAGGAAGGAAGGAAGAGGAGAGGGAGGGAACAACTAAAAAAAATGTATTAAGCCCTTAACATGTCCAAATCACTGTACTACACCCTGGGAATACAAACAGAAAAACAAGACAATCTCTGTTTTCAAAGAGTTCCCATTTAAAAGAGAGATATACCAGATATAGAAGGGTTCTGTTACAGAACAAATGGAAAAGCCTACTGATTTTTCAATCAAATCTTCTCCTAATCACTCCACATGGATATATCTATCAATGCAGTTTAATCAAAATTTTTCTTAAAAATATGCCTATTCATTCAATCCAAGGGGACCATTCAAACCTACACAGGGGCAGAAAGTCCTTCCTAAACAAAGTCCCAAACAATGACCATAATTAAATTTTGTATTCTCTGAACCTTTTTAGTCACGTATGTGACTGCTAAAATGCATTCCGCTATGGACTGTCATTATGAAAACCTGCCTTTTCTCATAAGCTCATCCTGCCCACATAAACATTGAATTGGAGAAGATAGAAGATAGTCATGTAAGCTGAGAAATGCAGAAACTGGCAACTAATCTCTTTGTCCTGCCCCACAAAGGACCACCATCCCGAGATGCCTGGTATCAGCCAGGAAGCTCTGTTTCTCTACTACCTAGCCACCCATTTCTACAAACAAGGCTGGGGAAAAGAAATGAAAGACTGACTTACAATGAGTTATCAAGTGTGGCAGAAGAGTCAAAAGCATTTCACTTTTTTACAGGTAATATCAAGAAAAATTTTAGATAGTATCTAAATTCATTTAAAGAGAATAAAGGGAAAGAAAGGGAAGAGTAGAAGGAAAAGGAGGGAAATGAAGAAGCCAAATTTAAAAAAGAAAATTATAATTGATCTAAGTCCTATTACTACCTTCCCTGCCTCTGGTCCTAGTGCCTGTCTCTGCACCTAATGATCCTTCTACTAAAGTAAACATAGAGGGCAGTGAGGTGGTACAGTGGATAGAGCACCAGCCCCTAGAGTCAGGAGGACTTGAGTTCAAATCTGACCTCATATACTTGCTAGCTGTGTGACCCTGTGTAAGCCACTTAATCTTGACTGATTCCTCCAAAAAATTAAAATTAAAAAAATAAAGTGAGCACAGAGCTGTTGAATATTTAACTCCTTGACTTTTCTAGGTCTCCAGATAGATTATATGCTTTCATAAACAGACTTTTATATTCAATGCTTCTATCTACTCCGTGCATAGCCAAAAAAAGTGAGTAACAGAAATAAATGCCTCTAACCTGTTTTGTCTATATCACATTTGAAAATCACTGAACTTGGGGGCGGAGCCAAGATGGCGGAGTAGAAAGACAAACATACACTAGCTCCGAACCCACAGCCCATAAAATATCTGTAAAAAAGAACTCCCAACAAATTCTGGAGCAGCAGAAGCCACAGAACAACAGAGCAGACAAGATTTCTGTTTCAGAGAGCCCGGAAAACCACTCACAAAAGGTCCTTCACAATGCACACCCGGAGCGAGCCCAGCCTTGCCTTGGCCACTCGGCACCAAGAGGAGCAGATTCGAGCAGGCTTCAGGGATGGAATCTCCAGCAGCAGCTCTGGTCCCTCCACCCACGGGCCCCAAAGGTTGGTGAGAGGGTCTTCTCAGCTTGCCAAGAGGGGAGTGGGGTGCCCCCATAACTCAGGCCCCCTCAGAAGGCAGCAGCAGAAGCAGCAGCAGACCTGGGCTCCCCAAGCAGGCAGGAGGTCAAGTCCATTGTTCAAGGTCTCTGCATAAACCCCCTGAGGGAACTGAGTCCCTTGTGGCAGCCCTGCCCCCACCTGAGGACCTGAACTGAATCTCACACTGAATAGCAGCCCTGCCCCCGCCAAAAGCCCTGAGACTGGGAAGCAGCATTTGAATCTCAGACACCAAGTGCTAGCTGGTCGGATCTGGAGGCAAGGTGGGTGTGAAGAGAATATTCAGAAGTCAAGTCACTGGCTGGGAAAATGCCCAGAAAAGGGAAAAAAAAATAAGACTATAGAAGGTTACTTTCTTGGTGAACAGGTATTTCCTCCCTTCCTTTTTGATGAAGAAGAACAATGCTTACCATCAGGGAAAGACACAGAAGTCAAGGCTTCCGTATCCCAACCCACTCAATGGGCTCAGGCCATGGAAGAGCTCAAAAAGAATTTTGAAAATCAAGTTAGAGAGGTGGAGGAAAAACTGGGAAGAGAAATGAGAGACATGCAAGCAAAGCATGAAAAAACAAGTAAACACCCTGCTAAAGGAGACCCAAAAAAATGCTGAAGAAAATAACACCTTGAAAAATAGGCTAACTCAATTGGCAAAAGAGGTTCAAAAAGCCACTGAGGAGAAGAATGCTTTCAAAAGCAGAATTAGGCAAATGGAAAAAGAGATTCAAAAGCTCACTGAAGAAAATAGTTCTTTCAAAATTAGAATGGAACAGATGGAGGCCAATGACTTTATGAGAAACCAAGAAATCACAAAACAAAACCAAAAGAATGAAAAAATGGAAGATAATGTGAAATATCTCATTGGAAAAACAACTGACCTGGAAAATAGATCCAGGAGAGAAAATTTAAAAATTATGGGACTACCTGAAAGCCATTATCAAAAAAAGAGCCTAGACATCATCTTTCATGAAATTATCAAGGAAAACTGCCCTGAGATTCTAGAACCAGAGGGCAAAGTAAGTATTCAAGGAATCCACAGATCACTACCTGAAAGTGATTCAAAAAGAGAAACTCCTAGGAACATTGTGGCCAAATTCCAGAGTTCGCTGGTCAAGGAGAAAATATTGCAAGCAGCTAGAAAGAAACAATTCAAGTGTTGTGGAAATACAATCAGGATAACACAAGATCTAGCAGCTTCTATATTAAGGGATCGAAGGGTGTGGAATAGGATACTCCAGAAGTCAAAGGAACTAGGACTAAAACCAAGAATCACCTACCCAGCAAAACTGAGTATAACACTTAAGGGGAAAAATTGGTCTTTCAATGAAATAGAGGACTTTCAAGCATTCTTGGTGAAAAGACCAGAGATGAAAAGAAAATTTGACTTTCAAACACAAGAATGAAGAGAAGCATGAAAAGGTAAACAGCAAAGAGAAGTCATAAGGGACTTACTAAAGTTGAACTGTTTTCATCCTTACATGGAAAGACAATATTTGTAACTCTTGAAACTATTCAGTATCTGGGTACCAGGTGGGATTACACACACACACACATGCACATGCACACACGCACACACACACATAGAGACAGAGTGCACAGAATGAATTGAAGAGGATGGGATCATATCTTAAAAAAATGAAATCAAGCAGTGAGAGAGAAATATATTGGGAGGAGAAAGGGAGAAATTGAATGGGGCAAATTATCTCTCATAAAAGAGGCAAGCAAAAGACTTATTAGTGGAGGGATAAAGAGAGGAGGTAAGAGAAAAACATGAAGTTTACTCTCATCACATTCCACTAAAGGAAGGAATAAAATGCACACTCATTTTGGTATGAAAACCTATCTTACAATACAGGAAAGTGGAGGAGAAGGGGATAAGCAGGGTGGGGGGGATGATGGAAGGGAGGGCATGGGGAGGAGGGAGCAATTTGAGGTCAACACTCATGGGGAGGGACAGGATCAAAAGAGAGAATAGAAGTAATGGGGGACAGGATAGGATGGAGGGAAATATAGTTAGTCTTATACAACACGACTATTACGGAAGTCATTTGCAAAACTACACAGATTTGGCCTATATTGAATTGCTTGCCTTCCAAAGGGAAGGGCTGGAGAGGGAGGGAGGAAAAGAAGTTGGAACTCAGAGTTTTAGGAACAACTGTCGAGTACTGTTCTTGCCACTAGGAAATAAGAAATACAGGTAAAGGGATATAGAAAGTTATTTGACCCTACAGGACAAATGAGAAGATGGAGACAAGGGCAGAGGGGGATGATAGAAGAGAGGGCAGATTGGTGATAGGGGCAATTAGAATGCTTGGTGTTTTGGGGTGGGGGGAGGGGACAAAAGGGGAGAAAATTTGGAACCCAAAATTTTCTGAAAATCAATGTTAAAAGTTAAATAAATAAATAAATAAATAAAGAAGAAAATCGCTGAACTCCTTATAGTTCTTCCAGTATCATTTTTGTGGTTTCAGAGATCTTCTACATTTTCATGGAAACCAGACAACAGATTACTTAAGTCTTTTAATTATAATTAATTACAATTATTTAAAAATTAATTTTAATTAATATTAATTAAATATTTAAAGCTCTAGTTATACTAAATATTAAGTCAATGTAAATTTATCATATACATGTTTTGAAATCATTTTACTTGTGGACCATACTAATTTTTAATTAAATTTATAACATATTCATTTCTTTATAGCAAGAAAATAGTCCTTTTAACATCAGATGAAAGAGCATATCTTTAACTATAGATGATTTTTCCATTCTGTGTTTTTAGCTGTATAACATTTTTCTGATAAAATATTTTCTAACTCAGAGAAAAATGCATATTTATTTAACGATTGAATGAATGAACGAATGCATCTCACATTTTCAGAACAATCTGTGGCAGATACTTAGCAACCTTCGCTTAATTTCCCGAGTTATACATGGTAATATACACCTCTCTAAGAAATCTTCAAAATATTTTAAGTATAGAATTGCCATATACTATGAGATTTTTCAGGGGTACATGAAAAACACAACCATAAAAATGGTTTTACAGAAAAATATTTTCACTAATTATGCATAGGGCTGGAATCAAAAGAAAAGATTAGACATGCGAACACACAGCAATTAGGAAAATGCTAGTGATATTTTGCTATTTCCATGACAGTTTCATCAATAATAAACACTTTAAAGATTTTTTGCACTATTATGAAAAATTCATTTGGACATCCTGATTATACCAGTTACAAAAAAAATAGCTAATCAGTTCATAAGAACAGCCTTTGGAATTATTCTTATGGTATCCTTTAAGAAAAAATAACTTGTAACAAAATCCTATATGGAAATTAGAATAAGCATCTAGATACTATAATGGGAATAATTAGAGGTATGTTGATTATTAAATATTTACTGAAATTGACAACAGTATCAAACATATCATGAGACGTTTTCTAGGCTTACTGAACTAAAATTCCAAATTCTAAATGGCAAGAAGCCATATGGGACAATTTATAAAAATGTATTTAGGGGGCTGCAGAATTTAACAATGTAATAGCCAATAAAAATATTGCTATTATAATAATTTATCCAGTCATTTTTCACCTTTTGTGAATCCATTTGGTGTTTTTCAAGGAAAAATACTAATGTAGTTTATCATTTCCTTCTTCAGCTCATCTTAAAAATAGGGAAACTGAGGCAAACATGGTTAAGTGACTTGCCCAGAATTACACTGCTGGTAAGTGTCTGAGGCCAGATTTGAACCCAGGAAGAACTCTAGGCCTGGCACTCTATCCACTGCGCCTCCTAACTGCACTTGTATAACATTTTAAGGCTTGCAAAATGTTTCACAAATACTTCATTTGATCCTCACAACAACCTTCAGAGATAGATACTATTAGAAGAGGAAACTGAAGTAGAGATAAAGTGACTTTCCAACGGTCACATATCTGTCTGATGCCAGATTTGACTCCAAGTTCAACATTCCATCCACTGAATCACTTAGTTATGTTATTGAGAAAATAATTAATATAATATGAGACAACATTGAACTCAAAAGTCAAAAGAACTGGTTTTAGATACCAGCTTTGTGACTTACAAGTTGTCTTTGGCAAGGCACTTAACAATTCAGTATCCTCCTCTGTCTGAGGCAGGGTCAGTGTTGAACTTGGACTTACTGACCTCTCTAGCAATTCCCACTCTAACATTCTGTGATTCTGATTAACAAACATGAATTCAAACTATAATCATGGAAACAAAAAAAGAAAACGGTCTTACATAAAATTCTCAAGACATGTGTGTTGAAAAGGCTCTGTTCCTCATCATGTTTTATAAATAAGAGAAAGTAATACTAAACTACCTCAAATGGCTATTGTTTAGAGAGAAAGTAAAAAAACGAAAGATATTGGTGACAAATTGTCACGTGAAACTTGCTGTTCAAAGGACTCAGAAGGATGGATTCATGAGATGAGGATCCCAGCATGGGATAGAGGAAAAAACACTGCATGGCATGCCGGTTGAGAGATGGAGGTTCTCGTTTGACTTCTGCCACCAACTAAACATGTAACATTGGGTCTCTCTCTGGACCTCAGATAACTTCTCTGTAAAGTGAGGGGGTTGCTCTAATATTATGTTATCTAAAGAAGACAGCAGAAGTCATCCTCAGTGAGCTTTTGAATCTCCATTTCCATTTGGTTAATTCTGCTTTTGAAAGCATTCTTCTCCTCATTGGCTTCTTGAACCTCCTTTGCCAATTGAGTTAGCCTATTTTTCAGGGTGTTATTTTCTTCAGCATTTTTTTGGGTCTCCTTTAGCAGGGTGCTGATCTGCTGTTCATACTTTGCTTGCATGTCTTTCATTGCTCTTCCCAGCTTTTCCTCCACCTCTCTAACATAATTTTCAAAATTTTCTGAGCTCTTTTTGAACTTTTCCATGGTCTGAGCCCACTGAGTGGGCTGGGATACAGAAGTCCTGACTTCCGTGTCTTTCCCTGATGGTGAGCATCGCTCTTCCTCATCAGAAAGGAGGGGAGGAGAAACCTGTTCACCAAGAAAGTAACCCTCTATAGTCTTGGTTTTTTTCCCTTTTCTGGGCATTTTCCCAGCCAGTGACTTGACCTCTGAATATTCTCCTCATACCCACCTTGCCTCCAGATCCGACCAGCCAGCTCTTGGGGTCTGAGACTCAAATGCTGCTTCCCAGCCTCAGGGCTTTGGGTGGGGGCGGAGCTGCTATTCAGTGTGAGATTAAGTTCAGGTGCTCAGGTGGGGGCAGGGCCACCTCACGGGCTCAGTTCCCTCAGGGGGTTTATGCAGAGACCTTCAACAATGGATCTGAGCTCCTGCCTGCTTGGAGAGCCCTGGTCTGCTCCCACCTCCACTGGTGCCTCCCAAGGGGACCTGGGTCATGGGAGCTCCCCACTCCCCTCTCGACCCACCGAAGAGACCCTCTCACCGACCCTTGTCACCTGTGGGTGGAGGGACCCGCGCAGCTGCTGGAGATTCTGTCCCTGAAGCCTGCTCAGATCTGCTCCTCTCTGCGCTGGGCGGCCAACACAGGGTTGGACTCTGTTCCGCGTCCTCAGCATGTAGAACCTTTTGCGAGAGATTTTCAGGCTCTCTGGAACAGAAATCTTGTCCGCTCCACTGTTCTGTGGCTTCTCCTGCTCCCGAATTTATTGGCAGCTCTTTTCTACAGATATTTCATGGGCTGTGGGTTCAGAGCTAGCGTATTTGTGTGTTTCTATTCCGCCATCTTGGCTCCGCCCCCAGCAGAAGTCATCCAATGGGCAAATGTAGCCCAATGACCTGAACAATGACCATGAGATGTCTCAGTCTCACCCTCTTCAAACCTAATCCTATTTTGGCATTCTTGTGTTTCTGCAAGAAAGCTATGGGGGGATGTGGGTGGGGGTGGGCAACGAAGTTTCATTTTTGCACCTATAAAATTAGAAGAATAAAGAGGGCGAATGACTTCTCCGTCTTGTGAAAAATAACACCAAATAAATGAAGAACATCTTAATTAATGTAAATATGTGCTAGGAAAATGAGTGAGATTTTAAGGTTGAAGGGGTGTTTGGTGAGAAGACTAAAATTATTTGTTGAAAAGAAAGTTCTTCAAAAGGACAAAGAATGATACCTAACTGTGATTCTTGTAGATTAAATTAACAGAAATTTCTACAGCACCTTAAAGTTTGCAAAGCATTTTATGTACATTAGCTGTAAGACAGAAGCTACTACTGTGGGTATCTTTGGGCACCCACAAATGCAAGGGACTAGTGCTAGAAACAGAAGGGAAATCTCTCTCAAGATAATTTTTTTCTTTTTTCATTCTTTTTCTTCTTCCCTCTCTATTCCTTTCTACCTTTTCTCCTTTCTTTCTTTCCTTTCTACCTTCCTTTTTTTCTCCCTTCTAACAAGTGCTTATTAAGCACCTATTGTATATCAAATATTGCATTATATCTTAGAAATACAAATACAAAATAAAAAGTCCTGGCCTTCAAGATCTTGCCTTAAGTTCTATTTGGAGAGATCACATATATAGAAATTAAATATAAAATATATGCAAAGTGGGTATGAAGTCATTTGTGGTGAGGAAGGTACTAGCAAGTGAGCAAATTGAGCTTCCTGGGAAAGGTGGAAACTGAGTTGAGCTTTGCTTAGTTTAGGGATTCTATGAGGCAGAGGACAGCCTGTCCAAAGATGGAAAATGGAATGTCCTGTATAGACATAGAGAAATAGGTGCAGGCCATTTTGGTTAGAGCATGAGAGAGCATGTGGAAGGGACCAATGTTCAATAGGTCTGGAAATGTGGACTAAAGTCAGGTATGAAAGGTTTTTAATTCTCTTCGCAAACAAAGAGATTTGTATTTTATCCCAGGGCTAGGAGGAACTGCCAGGATTCCTGGAGCATGAAAGGAATATCATCAGATTTGTGCTTTAGGAATACATTCTTTGTAGCTGAGTGGCGGAGGCATTGGAGACAGAGGAAAGACCAGAGGGAGATCAATTAGGGACTATTGAAGTGGTGCAGAAAAGAGGTAATGAGGACTTACAAATGGATGGTGGCCATGTGAGTAGCATGCAGAGTGGGATGTCTCACTCCACACTGCACTGGGTATTCCAAAGATGATCTGATGATGACAGAGTACAGGGATCGCTACCTTCCTAGTCCTCTCAATATAATTCTCTCAATACAGTAGATTACATTAGCTTTTAGTGGTGTCACATAATACTATTGATTCCTACTGAGATTGCTGTACACTAAATCTCCAGATCATTTTTAGAGACATTGCTACCTAGCCCTGCCACACCTAAATTGTATTTATCAGTTTCTTTGTTTACTTAAACATGTAACGTTGCATTTACTCCTCTGAAATTTCTTCATATCAGATTTGGCCCAAAGTTTTAGACATTTAAGAGTGCTAACTTCTTCATCCTGTAAAGACCAGAACCCATGCTTCTCTCTGTGGACAGGGGCTATAGCCCCTGGAGGCACCCTGGCATTCAGGGGCCTGAGTACTGTTGCTCCACAGGCCTCTCTTGTGCCTGGCTCCTAATAGGCCACTGGATGAAGGGAGTTCTTAGAGCTAGTGTAGGAACAAGGCCAAACAGGGGTTCTTGAAGTTTAAGTCTCTGTTTGAAGGTGGAACAAAAACCATACATCTTCCCCACTGGTTCCTGGCACAGAGTGTATTCCTAAGTGCATATTTAAAGATTCTAGGAACCACCTACAACCTGGGAGGCAGCTCGGTATATGAGGACAAGGAGTTAGAAAGTTCAAATCCCACTTCAGATACTTTCTACCTGTATGACCCTAGGCAATCCATTTAGCTTTTCTGGGTCCCAGTTTCTTCATCCATAAAATGAAGAAATTGGAGTGGATGATGTCCAAGGCCCCTTCCAACTCTAAATCTATCATCTTATGACCTTATATTTTCCCTTTGGGAGGCAATAAGGTACAGTAGAAAGAGTAACTAGACCTGGTCACAGGATATGGGTTCAAATCCTGGTTTTGTCACTAACTGTGTGACTTTAAGCAAGTTATTTAACTTCTTCAATTCTCAGTTTCCTCATCTGCAAATTAAGAAACCTGGATAAGATGAGCTTGAAAGTCTCTTCTATCTCAAAACTTATAATAATATGACAGTATTATCGACAGCATGTTATCTTATTATATATGAATTGAGTATTATGAAAATTACAATAAATGATATTTGAATAAAATAATGTGGGACAGAATATTTTTTAAGTAAACAAAAATAGGCAGTCATTGCTACATAAAGTTCAGAAAACATTCCCTTAAATTCCTATCATTTTCATTCTAGGAACCAACAGCTCTTGGGTAGCATAAGATCCAGAATAAAATATTTAGTTCTTCTACCTTTGGATAAGGAAATTATCATCTTAGCATGCGAAGAAAGTATTAGCCTCTCTGCTCTGGGAAAGAGCTCAAGCAGGTATCTAGATATGGAAGTCATAGACATTATTATACTCTATCTTTCCCAAATTCCTCATTTCATCACTCTGTCCAGCTGCTCTACAGTAGACTTTGTTGACTGTGTTCTTTCATCTCTAGTTAATTTGTTTCTACCACATTTCCCCAATCCAGTTTCTAGATTTCTTCAGATGACTAGACCTTCTTAAACTACATGGCTTCTCTGACCCTTTTTTCTGTTCCCTATGAATAACATAGATGCTTGCAGAACCATATCACAGTCATGGGGTCTCATCCTATCAAATCTCAATGATACCTACTGAAGTCAAATCTATCTTTCTTACATTATTAGCATCTCTAATGAACAAATAAACAAAGAAAGTATGCATTATGTACTTACTATGGGCAAAACCCTATATTAAGCAAATCTTAGCTGATTTCCACACTAAAGTCTACCTAAATGTGACCCTTTGTCATAGTTGATAAAATATCAAGCTAAAAATGACTGACCCTTGTACTTAGAATTATTACTTTCAATGAAAGCATTAATGTCAAAAAATTATTACATATGTGTGTGTCTGTATACAATGATAGATAACATTATTACAATCCATGAATATATTCATTGGAGTTAGCTTAACAGACTGATTATGAACATCAAGAGAGGCTTACAAAAGAAAGATACATATCCATTCGATTATTTTCCAGTGTCATTGAGGATGTCCTACCCAGAATTCTTACCAGTGATAAAATTCTCCAGTTGTTCTTGTTTGAAGATGATTTCATAGATTTAAGTCTTGGGACACTATCAAGTCTCCTCAAAGTGAGCAAGTGTAATTAGTGAGAAAATAGCTTACTCTACTCCAATGAGGGCAAAGTTGATGAAAAGCATATTAAAAATAATAATATACAAGTCAGACAAGTAATTCATTGAGTTCATCCGTTAGCACATGTATATTGGACAGTGGCTACATTTGTATGATAAAATTTGCCAACAACTGAATAAGAGAATGAGGAGAACAAAGGCAATCATATTTGAGAAATTATACAGTGCTTCCAAATGGTCTCAACCTGTTTCCTGCCACAGAAAACTACCTATTAAACACTAGTACCTTTGCTGTGATGTTTTAAGACTCCATAGAAAACGCAAAAAGACACAGAAGAAAAGTTGTAGATGATCCAAAGTGCAATAGACAGACACCTGGATGAGTATATGTCGACTACAGCATGTTGCCGAAGCTGGTTTACATGTGAAGTAGAGTGAAAGTCATCATGAAGGACAGAGATGGCTCTCATGCAATCAGTTTAAAGCGTAACAAATCATAGACTTGTAGACTTAAAGCTGGATGGTACGATAGAGCAATAGGGTCAAATTCAAGTAAAAAGAGACTCTCTATGGGCCCATATTGACTTAGAAAACCACAAATTAATGTCATCTATGTTGTATTTTATTTTGTCAATCATTTCCTAATTATAATTTAATAGGCCACTGCTTTAGAAAATATTAAGTCCCCTCCCCCTAATTGGATGGATGAAGAAAGTAGGTAGAAAAAGGTTAAGTTGTTACCTTCATATGGCCATTGGAACAAATTGTTCTCATCCACCCAATCCACCAGGGACAGCTTTTACATGCTTGGGATAGGTATCTCCCTAACTCACAGACAGATCTGAGACCTTTGGGTTATCCTCAACCTGGTTTAACCCATCTCACTAGACAGGTATGGCTGCTATGCCTACTACAGCTTCTTGGAGCCTCAGGTGAGAGTTGGGTGATCAGGTAGAAACCAAAGGCGGATGGACAGCCCTGAAAAGGGCTCAGTAAGCCCTCCCACCAGAGATGTTGGTCTTAAATACCCTGCACACTCCTGTACACATACAGGAAAGGTAGTCAGTAGACAAAATATGTTCTAAACATATTGAAAACCTCCTCTTAAATATTTACTGTACTGAGTTGATATTTGTTCCTATAGAAACATTAATATATTCCCTTCCTTTCCCCTTTCCAGACTCCAGAGAAAAGCCCCTTATAAAGATCGGTGATAGAGGAGATCTTAAAAGTCTTTTTGTTGAGAAATGAATTAAGGATAATAACCAATCTCCCTATCTACCTGAAGAGATTAGTGGGCTAACATGCATCCTTCTCCATTGTGGAAGGATTAAGATATCCATGGAATGGAGGAGATTCCTTTGCTTAACTCTGGGGCATTGAGTGAGTGATGGAGTGCGATAATAGCTTAGTTGATCAGTTCTTGAATAAAAACAGATTTTTTTTTCCTTATTCAAGACTCAAATAAATGCCATTTGAAATCTTGAGGCAGAGAGTTATGTTGGAGGATGTGGGGAACTGTAACAATTTGATAGCATCTCTCTCCAATCTGGAAATGACTTAAATATTGATTACTAGTATATTAAATAAAATTATTTCTGGAAGACAACTCCAAAGCAATATTTTTTTTTCTTGAACAGAGGTAAACTTCTATTGACTACCACAGGGATGGCATAGGGAAGAATCTGGATAAGTTGGGCATGTATGAGGAAACTTGGATGGAAGATACCAGAGGACTAAATTCCCAGCATTCATTAGCTTCATTCTTAGATATATAAGCAATTTTCTGTGGAATTAAAATATGAGCGACCATAAATTCGAGAATATAATTAAGGTCAAATCTCTCTTCATTGAACAAGAGACTAGGAAAGCTAGTATGATCTACTGAAACTATCTCTGCAAACTTCATAAAGTCAACTCTCGTTGCATACAGATGAAGTTAATATCTCTACCAAACCCTTCTTATTTCACCACTCATTTCATCTTCTTTGATGTAGGTGACAAAGGACAAAGTCACATGACTGTGGAGTATATTTCAAAAGTACATCCTAATTCCCCTTAATTTTTTTTTTTTTAACTAAAGGTGTTTGCTGCTGCTTTTTTCCCCAGTTCCCCACACTACTAGAAACTTGGTTATATAAAGCTGAGCAACCGAGAGAGGATGATTTGAAGTAAGCACATTACCTTGAGGGAGGCAGTTATCAGACAATGTAGTGTGACTTTAGGGATTTTATTAAGATGCAAATACTCCTGTTAGAGGGAAGGCTGGTAAGCAGTTGTTCACTTTGGTTTCATATTGGTGAGAAAAGCATTTGGGAGCAAGATTTGATAAAATGAATGAATGAAAAAATATTGATTAAAAACCTACTCTATGACATCCAACAAGATTGGTCCTATAGGCACATATAAAAAAATGCAACAATCTTTGCCCTCAAGAACCTTACTTCATATCTTTCTTGAGTTTTTTTGAGTTGTATCCCACTCTTCATGACTCAAATTTGGGATTTTCTTGGCAAAGATACTGGAGTGATTTTCCATTTCCTTCTCCAACTCATTTTACAGATGAGGAAATTGAGTCAAACAGGGTTAAGTGACTTGGCCAGGGACATATAGCTAGTAAGTGTCTAAAGCCTGGTTTGAACTCAGGAAGATGAGTTTTCTTGACTCCAGGACTGGCACTCTATCCATTGTGCCACCTAGTTGCCCATCCTATTATACATTCTATTAGGAAGAGCCAACTTAAATATATGCCAGATGGAATGTAAAACATTGTGGTTGGCTAGCTATGGTAGACTTGTAGCCTTCATTAATGGACAACTCAAACAGTAGAGCTTCAAAATAAAGTGGATTAACTTGTGTACCAAGTGAGGCATGGTTGGTGGAAATGGGGTCCAGAGGAAGGCTATTCCATGTTAGAAGGAGGGTAGAATGGGCACCAGTACATATGATGGAAAGATACCAGGAGAGACTAGTTTCATATGGCTGAATAGTAGGAAGGAAGAAGAATATTAGAATATGAAAATGCTAGGTACAAGGAATGGGGAGGCCCCACCGAGGGGAACAGCAACCACCCTATCTCTATAGTCACAATTTATTCCTGGTCTTATCTCTTGAGAAAATCCAGCAGGAGGTGCCCCTCCTTTGTTCAACTCAGGATGGATAGAACCAAGCTACTAGTAATAAACAATTTTTCACACTGGCCAATTTTGTTCTCCACCAGTTTGCAAAGTCTCCTCATGTTAGATAGAAAAGTCCTGGTATGAATAAATGCTGAACTAATAGCTGAGGACTGAAACTGTAGAAGCTGTGAGATTTGTGACAAGCAGTAATGAAAATGTCAGATGCCACATGGATGAGGAACTTGGTGAATAAGAAACACATGTTATTTAACAATCTGCCACCAAGTGAACAAAAACCAGCTGAAATCAAGCTAGAGACAGCCAAAGACGAAAGGCTGAAATCATTAAAGAGTAATGAAATGATTGGCTCACATGCAGTAGATTAGTTAACACCAAACTTGCTGCAGACAGTGGCTGTAGACATTTCTGCATGAAGTTATCTAACACTTTTATTTTCTCACCAAGCCTTGTTGCTGACTTTGTATGCTTGGCCTTAGAGCCCACAACTGCAACACAAAACTTCAGTTTTAAAGGGAAACAATGAAAATATGCAACAAATGCACAATGAGCTCTTTACAAGGGTAGGGGAAGCAAGGCCAGCAAAGCACCTAATAGAACACCCACCTCTCCCCAAACCTGCTGCATGGCATCTTTCATTTTATTTCTCCACTATGTACAGCCATGAATGTGCCAGGTTGTCAGCATGAACGTGAAGCAAGGCTACTAATAAAAATCACACCAATGCTTGAAGTTGCAAAAGTCAAACACCTGAATGTTGAGGATTGATGTATTCATGAGAGTGGAACAGTTTGGCCAATACACAACATGCTTTACAGGGAGAATCCATAGTGAGCATATTTTGGCTTACTGATTTT
The DNA here is from genome assembly GCF_028372415.1 of Notamacropus eugenii. Taxonomy (NCBI): domain Eukaryota; kingdom Metazoa; phylum Chordata; class Mammalia; order Diprotodontia; family Macropodidae; genus Notamacropus; species Notamacropus eugenii. The sequence goes on from NC_092875.1 coordinate 252,881,842, forward strand.
GTTTAATTCTACTGGGAGAAGCCAGAATCTGTTGAGAAAAAGGATGAATTGATTAAAGCCTGGATGTTTTCTGTCAGCTTGGGATAGCAAGGACAGAATCTTCAAGTACCTCTTCATATGTTGAGTAGGTACCCAATGGGGAATCATTTCTGGGGAAGAGTGATCATAATGCCCAATGATAATCCCGCCAAATGAAAAAGAATGGTGTTAACCAAAGCATGTTTATACTCTTTTGCACCCAATAAATCAATAAGCATTTAGAAGGCATATACTCCTGTGTCAGGCACTGTGCTAGGCAACAGGGCTACAAAGGCAAAAATCAAGTAATCCTTGCCCTCAAAGAGCTTCCATTCTATCAGGGGAGGCAATATGTACTCATATAAGTATGTAAAAAATAAATGTATTCAAAAAAAACCATACAACATAAATACAAAGTGATTTGGGAGGAGGGAGGAATTTTCATCTAGGGAAATAAAGCTTTCTTCATGTAGAAAGTGCTACTTGAGATGAGTTTGAAGAGAAGTAGGAAGACTTAGAAGCAGAATTAGGAGGAAGAAGGAGAGAGGAGAGACTACCTTCCATGCATAGGAGATCACCTGTTGCAAAGTTTTGAGAGATGTCAGCTGTAATACTATGTATGAGGGAGAGTGAGGTCAGTTTGGCAGGACTAAAGAGTTGTGAAGGGGATTAATGTATCATAACACTAGAAAGGGAGATTGCATCCTCGCTGATCAGTCTTTTTCTTTTTTCATCAGGAAGAAAGTTGCTGAACTGTTTCTGTCTTCTCTTTGTATCTCTACATTTTCTCTCTTGTGTGAATTTAGTCAAGCTTGGGGAAAAAGATTTCTCTTTGGGAGGAGACGGAAGATTCTTAACACTTAGCTGTGTGAATTCCTGGGAGATTTGATCCCACCAGAAAACATTACTCTTTCTCTATAGGAGAGGCAACTAGAGACTCATAAGAAATAATGTAGACACAGAAATTTCAGATGGAAAAGATACACAATGCATGCCTGAGTTTGAATTGAGTGCTTGGTGGCTGCTCCAGGACCATCATTTACACTTTGCTTTCAGTTGGGATTTGAATGGAGTTAATTTAGCAAGAAAGAAAGAGACAATTAAGAGACAGAGTAAAGAGGCCAGTCACGGCTGGTGCTGAGGACAGCCAGGCTTTGCTGTGTGCTCTGGCTCCCTTATTCAACAAGGTAGACAGTTCACCTGAGGCAAGTGTGTGGGAATTGTCGGATCAATGATGAAATTTCCCTTGAGCAAAAATCTATGCAATTGGTTAAATTTCTTTTTCCCCTACCACCTTTTCTTTCTTCTCAAGAGGATGAATGTTTAATCCAGAATTATTTTTTCTTCTGTTCCTTAAAATAGTTTACTTGCTGTTTTAGTTAGTACCAAAGCTGGCTGACCACTCTTGATTGTGTCCCTTATTATCTAAGGGGAAGACAGATTGAAAGGGACAGTCAATGGCCTGTGATAGGGAGCGGTAAAGGGATAGAGGTCCAGACCTTCCATCCAATGCACAGATATTCTCCTGGCTGGGAGCTTGAGTCAAATTAGAAAAATTCTTATTGATATTGATGACAGCTAATTTTATTGGGTAACAAGCTGGGCAACAAAACATGTGATACAGACTATTTTATCCTGGGTGATGCCTGAACCCTGAGTTAGTAGTAGCCTTAATTGGTGGAAATAGCTGGGTGAGTAAAGACTAAGTGATGCTTCCCTCAGAGGTGAGTATATCAGGAAGGGATTACTCTCTACATTTTTCTGTCCAGAGTCACTGGCTGCATCTGACCCTGAGTGAGGTACAGAATGAAAACACCAGCTGAAGGAAATCCTCAGGAATGCTGAAGGGAGGAATCATCCAAGAGGGGATAGTTAGTATTATACTATCTTTAACGCTTCCAAGATTATACCTGGCTACATTCATATTGTTATATTTATACCATTAGGTGAATTACTTGTCATTTCACTAATCAGAAGACCAGATAGGTTGGCTAGGTTTACAGAAAATAGAGGTGGGAACAGAAATTACCCTGAACTAAAAGAGAAACTGAGGCAAAGCTCTGAGCAAAAGCACTTTGTTAAAGGAACTTGGCCCTCTCTAATGAAGTAGACCCAAGACCTTCCTCACATTCTGGATAGCCCCTACTTCCAGTGCCTTATTTTTATGAGGCTTAATACCAGATTTATTACCTAAACATTTTAAAGCAGCTGTACGAAATACAGAATCCCATTGGTTGATATGTGACACACATGTCATACATAATAGCTAATATGTCACATATATGATGCATATACCACACATAAAAGCTAATGTAAGAAAAGAAATGTATGTCAGCAGAATCATAGGTTGGATGAAGCAAGGACTATCTCCACTGACTAGGTAGTCACAAGATGGATGGGCTCCTCCTTAGGTCAGGCAAGAAGAGATGATACAAGCCATACATATGCTTTAAGAATATATGGCTGGAAGGCACTTCCTGTATCATGCCACCCATGCTTGGTTTGGTCATGGAATTTGAACAACACAAGATGGAGACATCCATGTCAGTGTTCTTGTGGTTATGCAAGTAAGCTCCATAGTTGGTAAACCAGTAAGGAACATCACATTAAAGTCTGAGGCCATTATAGGACCCTCTGATCAGATCTGTATTACTATGTGATACATAAATATGGGTTAATATATTGCTTATTCTTATGCCTATTATTAGATGGATGACTAAATATGTTACTAGATGAATATATTATAATAATTACTATCATTATGCTTTATAGACTCATAGTGAACCAACTAATACTGATTAGATTTCAAGTAGGGGCCCTCAATGAGTGATCTCTCTCAAAAGTAGGTGATCAAGTATCTGTCTTATTGGAGAAAAGGGTTGACAAAAGGTTATCAATGAAGTTGACTCAGATGGATAAGAATGCATTTTTCCTGCAGTCTAAAGGTATCAATACTTCAAACAAATCATTTATACAGAAATATTTGAGATTGTATTTGAAATCAATCCAGGAAAAAATCATAAAATCATAAATTCATATAGCTGTAAGGAAGCCTAGCAATTATAATAGCCAGTCCTAATTTACAAATGATGAAAGTGAGGCCCAAAGAGGTGTTTGCCTATGGTCATATTGTTAACCAGTAGCATAGCTTAGATGAAAACTCAGATTAACTCCAACCAAGTGTTTTTCCACCTACTATGTCACATGTTAAGGAACAGCAAAGGGAAAAAGAAAGACCAATGATTCCTGAAGTCAGAGGATCATCAATTTACAACTAAAATGGGCCTTAGAAGGTAACCAACATACCTACTCCTCATTTTATAGATGAAGAAACTGAGAGCTATAAAGATTAAATAACTTGCCCAAAGTCACATGTAATAGATACAGAGGCAAATTTGAACCCAGGTTCTCTGTCTCTTTCCACAGCACTGTATAATTTGGGTTCAAATCCTGGTTCTGCAACTTACTAGCTGTGAGGTTCAGGGAAAGTTTCATTTCCTTTTCTGGGCCTCAGTTTCCTCATCTGGAAAATAAGTAGGTGGGACTTCAGGATCTGTAAGACAGGTAAGTAGTGCAATGGGTAGATCACTGGGTTTGGAGTCAAGAAGATGATTTGAAATCTCGTGTTGGACACTTATTAGCTGTGTATCCCTGCTCAAGTCACTTAACCTCTGTTTGCCTAAGTTTCCTCATCTCAGGATAGTAATAGCATCTGTCTCCCAGGGTTGTTGTGAAGATCACATGAGATGATAATTGTAAAGCACTTAGCACAGTGCTTTGCACATAATGTTGTTGTTGTTTGTTTGTCCTTTGTTTTCAAAGAAGAACGATGACATCACAATGTTGGAGTCCAAAGTGGATGAAGTAGTGGATAATAAATGATGTGAATTTGATTTGACTGAGATAGATTTGGGGAGAGTTGTCAGCCTCACTCTCTCTTGTCATTGAAGTTCAATGGCAAGATAAAAGTCGAGATGACTGGCGAAGGTCCCGGATTCAGTGGATGACCTTGGCACCTTCTATGACTGACCAAGTTCTGAGCACTCCACAGTACCTACTTCAGTTACCTTCATGGCGGTTGGAACAAAAATATTCTCCTCTACCTAATCTGCCAGCAGAAGTCTTCACATGTTAGGGTAGGCATTCCCCTAACTCATCAATAGGTTGAAAGCCTTTTGGTCACATGCTGCAGCTTCTTGGAGGCACAGATGAGTTAGGTGATAGGTGCACATTAAAGATGGATGAGCATCCCTGAAAGAGCTCAGCAAATCCTCTCGCCAGAGGTACTGATCCTCCCTGAACACCCCATGCACCTGTAAAGAAGTGCTAATTTACTGATAGACTAATAAAGAAGATATTGTTTTCTTTGGTCCAGTGTAAATGCTGGTGCTAACAAGGAAACATTATAATAATTTAAGCATCCTTCTTTGTTACAATGAGAACCTCTTTCCCTCCATGTGTCACTTACTCATGGTAAAACTTCTTTGTAGAAATCTCTCTCTTCTCCTTTGTTAATCTCTGGAGAAAAGAATATGTGTGTGTATACATTTATGTACATATATACATACATCTGTCTATATACTTACAGAATACATATGTGTATGTATATACATATATATATTATATGTGTGTATATGTTTCATCTGTGGATGTCTCACACACATGTTCATCACTTACTGATGGTGTGTGTCACACTCCTGAGTGAATAAATTGGGAAAGATAGGAAAAGTGAGTTCTGGGAAAAAATTGATTTTTTTATTGTGGATATATTTAATTTTAATTTGCTGATAGGACAGCCTGCTAGAGATCTTTAGTTGACAATTTTTGATGCAGAATTAAAATTCAGGAGAGACATTAGGACCTATTAAGTAAATTTAGAGTCACCTGTTTGGAAATAATTGAATCCACATTGATGGAAGAAGATAACCAAGGACAGAGTAGAAAAATAAGCAAATAACTTCAGAGAAGACCTCTAATTATCTGACAGGAGTAGATGAACCAATAAGACTGAAAAATGAACATTTTTTGACAGGTAAGAGAGCTAGAAGGGAAAAGTGAGGCAGAAACCAAAGGTAGAGAAGAATATATCAGCAGAAGGGACTTGTCAACAACATAAGCAATTTGGAGAAGTCAAAGAATATGAAAGGTAAAGAAAAAGGCCATTGGTTTTTAGCAATTGAGACTGTTGGTCATGTTGGAGAAAGCAGTTTTAGGCATGGAGTGATGTCAGAAGTCTGATCATAAGGCACTGAGAAGTCGATGTGGAAGCAGCATAAGCAGTGATTATTTCTAGATATTTAAAAATGATAGGGAAATGTTATTAAAATTTTTAGAGTTCTTACTAGCTTACTCAAGTAAGTCAATGACATGAATACAGACAGCTAAACTGCAGTTTATTCACTGGCACATAATAATTGATATATAAGTGTTAGCTATTACTATTATCATTCCTGTCTTTCGCTGTAAGTCTATACAATGGGACATTTAATTTCAAGTGAATTTGGCCATGTACTAAGACGGAGAAAATTTATATTATAGGATTGCTCATTTCTCAAAACAACTAAATATATCATAATATAATTAAAAAAATAAATTGTATGTATATATATATGTGTGTACATACATTACATATATATACATATTTTACCTCACCTATAATTCTCGCTATATTCCTTTCCCTACCACCTCCCAGAGAGCCACCCCTTATAATAAGGAATTTAAAGGGGGATGGGGGGAGAACAACGTTTGAGCAAAATTAACATAATAAAAAGGGACAAATACAAAGTGTTGCACATCCATGATTTTCCCACCTCCATGAAGAAGTAGAGTGAGTGTCTTCACAGATATCATTTTTTTAACATTTTCATATTACATTTATTAAGGCTTTGATTACTCTTGCTTTACACACATGCATACATATATTATTATTATTTTATTACTTAGCTTTTTCCTGTGTAAAGCAAAATTTCATGCATTTTCTTTTACCATTTTATAACCTTTAAAAAATTTAACTCCCAACAATCATTTTGTTTGGATAATTTCTTATGGTGGGATTTTCCAATTTTTTAAATATTACTTTAACTTTTGTCACATACTATAGTTTAAGTGACTTTCATTTAGTCCCCCAAAAGCATGGGAGTTGTCTTTAATATTACTGAGAATCATCTATGTCTGAAGCATATGGGCCATACCCAACTTCCTACCTAATGGTACTTAAGGTTGTATAACCATCATTATGAATTATTAAATCATAAATACTTCATTAAAGCTATCACACCACAACTTTTAGCTTACAATGCCCACATCTGCCTTAACAAAATGTAAGTGAGAACTAACTTCCCCCAAAACAATATCATGATGCTATACAATTGTTCAAGATTCAGCTTTTGCATTTCTCCCAAAGAAATGCCAAGCTTTATTCATTTTGTTCACCAGTTGGTGGTCTGATCTTGAGGAACTTGGTCAAGGTCATTTTTCTTAACTAGATCTTCCAGTGGAACTTGCAGACCATAAATATGGACCACCATGTGATGATCCTCTCTTAACTTGTGATTTTTATAAGCTCTAAGCTATATGGGTGAAAAGAACTGGTCTCTTGAAGAGCATTTGTCCTTCAAGTCATTTGCAAATGACATAAACATTGACTGGAGAGGAGAGGAAAGCAGAGGCTAGGCTCTCCTGTCCTCCTCTGCCCTTACCCAAGGGTATTCTGCCCAAAAGAGGCTAAATTTTGATATCCAAAAGCTATTGAGTTAATTTGAGGTTTACTAGCTAGATTTCTTTCTCAAAGACCAAGCCACATCAGATCTCTATACAATCATACGTATAAACATCATTTCAACTCAAACACTTCAAACTGGAGAGAGATCCTGTGCTGGGTTGGAGCTACCACTTGTCACACACAATTGTTGTTTGTAGGGTACTCCTTAGGTCATCCAGGGAGGGTAATGGTCCCATTAAGTTTGGTCATGAAGTTGCCACAGGCCACTTCACAAGTCTCCTTATCAGCTGTCAGTTCATAGCCAGCATCACAAGTACATTGGTAGCTGCCCAGTGTGTTCACACAGTGCTGTTCACATGTATTTTTCTTTCTGATCAGGAATATTCATCAACTTCCTTAAAAAACTGGCAGCAAACCCTGCTTTATTGAAAGAGATATCCAAAACAAATTTAATCCACCTCTTGTTGAAGCTGGATTTGATATCATCTGGTCTCTCATAGCCACAGAAGGAACCAATCAAACCACTCTCCTCTTTGGCGTAGTCCTGAATTTCCAGGGAGTCATAGACACAGCTGTCAATTTCAAATGCCTGCCAAGTCAGTCCCACATGAAACCCCTCAGAAGCAGTAATCTTCCAAGCACATTCCCTAGAAGGCCTGTGGTCATCTGGAAAGTTAAGAGATTGGATTTGGTCAGTATCTTTGTGAATTTCTCCCCCATATATAGTTTCTGAAACAGCAAAGAAACCCTTGCCCAGAATGTTGCTGCTGCTTCAGAACTAGACCCAAAGGCTACTATCTGTGTAGACAAGGGGTTCTGGTACATTTTCACCACAAAATCTACCTGGCATGGTATGATGTTGTAGTCTTCTTTGAGAATGAAGGACAACAGCAAGCGAAGTGGAACTGGCCAGTTGGGCAACACAGATATTTCCTTCCTTCCTCCTTTCTTTCTTTCTTTGTCTTTTTCTTTCTTTCTTTCTTTCTTTCTTTCTTTCTTTCTTTCTTTTTCTTTCTTTCTTTCTTCCTTTCCTTCCTTCCTTCCTTTCTTCCTTCTATTTTTTCTTTCTTTCTTAGTTTCCTTTCTTCTTCCCTTCCTTCCTTTCTTCCTTCTTCCTTCCTTCCTTTCCTTCCTTCTTTCCTTCCATTCATCCCTTCTCCCTCTCTCCCTCTCCCTCTCCCTCTCCCTCCCTCCCTCCCTCTCTCTCTCTCTCTCTTTTCCTTCCTTTCCTCCCTCCCTGCTGCTACTACTGCTGCTGCTGCTGCTATGGTTCACAGATGTCTTTTTTGGAGACATAACTTGGTTATTATAATTTCACAACTTTCAGTTTCAAGAGTATGTATTCATGCAGTATGAATTTCCTTTTATATCATTGCATTCATTATATGTAAATTATTCTCCTGGTTCTGCTTACTTCACTTTGTATCAATTCATATAAGTCATTCCATGTTTCTTATGGCAGAGTAATCCTCTATTATGTTAATCAACCACAGTTTGTTTAAGTATTACCCAAGTAGCCTGGGGTTTAAGTCATTATATCAAAGCAGGATCTATCTTTCATCCAGTATGGTGATAAAGATGCTTGCTTGCTTTTAATAATGTCTTTTAACAGTCTGATTCAGGCCCAACCCAGGACACTTATTTTGGAACTTCCCACTGACTCAAGTTCAGAAGTGGCTACAACAGGAAAATAAGATCATAATCTATCAAGTCAAGCCACTAGATGTTTGAAAAACAAAGTCATGACAGCTTTGTTCAATTAACACAGAAGTCTTCTGGGATCCAACCCACTCAACTTACCCATGCTAAAATGGCATTTCCTAAATCACCTTCTCTTTTGTCAAGTGAAAAAGAAATTTATAAGGAAAGGTTACTAATGGAAAGCACTTTAAGATCAGCTCAGTATAAGCCTTGTTTTTCTTCTGTATTAATGCTTTTAAAAAAAAAAAGTATCACAGCTATTTAATGGTAAGGAATTTTCAGAGATAAAAACAATAGCTGAAATTCAAAAAGCTATTGAATCATCTAGACAAGCCTGACTTTTGACTAAGGTCTGACAGAACAGAAATTGAACATTCTGGAGGAGCAAGACCCAAACTTTAACCTTATCTTTGTATAGGAAATGTAAGATGTCACCTTTGAATTCCAGGCCTTCAACCCAAAATGACTGTGACACGAGGAATAATAGTTTTTCTTTGACATTTGCTCTCACATCATAACTTTAGATTTGCAGATTCAGCCTTTAAAAGAGGTTGATGAGGATGGCAGGGGACAATGAGGAGAGACAACAGAATCTGCTATTTATGCACCCTGCCACCAGGAGAGAGGTATCTTGCTCATGTAGTTGAAAGCAGAAGAACCTGTGGATGTGTTCAGTAGAGGTTTGGCTTATTCAGTTTCCTCACTTTTAGTATACCATAAGACAGAGTAGTTTCAGAGTAACTTTTTTAAAAATTCCTATGCATCATTTGGTACATGTACACCATAATCAAGATTGCTATAGCCACACAGTGGAAAACAGGAAGCACGAAGCAGCCAGCACCAGACTGGATTGCTGAACCAGTGGATAAACAGAGCACAAAAGCAGAGAGAAAGAGCAGCATAGCAGGTATCACTGGACTAATATATACCAAGTCTTCCACCTATCCTCCCCCTCTTCAACATGAGTGGGGCCCAGCTTCCTCCTCCCCATTCCCAACATGGCTTAGTTTCTCTAAAAAGCAATAATCCTATCTCCAAGACCTATCTCCTACTTTTCTGTAACTTCTTGGTAGGGTCTGGCTTCTTGGTCACTTAGTCACTCAAAGATATAAGTGGAGTCTTGGACCCTTCAACTAGATGGGACATCTGAAGATTACAAGAGTCACCACATCCTGTCCTTCTGAAAATAATGTTTTTACTTGGATAGAAAGGGGACTGTGCCTATATGTTGACTTTGCTGATTATCTTTACTATACTAGGGCTAAGTAAACTTGCTTTTCTTAACTGTTCAATGACCTACCAGTGACTTACTCCCACCATTAAACTTGAATTTAGTAATGATAATAGCTAACTTTATATAGCACTTTAAATTTACAAAGCACTTTACAAATATCTCATTGTTTTCCTGAAAACAATCCTGAGAAGTAGGGATAATGATGATGATGATGATGATCCTCATTTCACAGATGAGGAAACTGAGGCTTACAGGGGTTGAGTGACTTGCCCAAAGTCAAGTGACTACTAAGTGTTGGAGATGAAATTTGAACTCAAGTTTTTCTGACTCTAAGTCACTGTGGAATAGGAGGGTATGATGATCTGAGGATCAAAAAAGATATAGAACCATGAGTTACCTATCATTGTGAAGGTTTACTCGTTTTTGCTGAAACTGTGAGTCATATGGTCTTTTTAGGTCCACAGATCAAGATCTCCCACTTAGATTTCCAGCCAAAGGTGGCCTGGAAGGCCAACAGGAAGGGTCTATCCCATAGGATCCTGACCAGAGCAGAGCCCAACCCAGGTCATGCAGCATGGGGAGGAATAGGACCAGAATGGGCCTCCAGGGCAGAATCCCTGGCAGGGAGGGTCCCAGATCCCTCAACCCAAGAGTAACAAAGAAAGCTTCAAAGGTCAGTGTGGGAGGGCTTTCCCAGCTGGGCAAAAGAGAAGCAGGATCCCCCCAGCACTGGTCCCAGGTGGTGGCAGAGGCAGTGGCAGCAGGCAGCTATGGTGGCCATGGAAGCAGCCTGGGTCCATTGTCCCAGCAACTCAGCTCGGAGCCTCTGGGGGAATTGAGCAGGGGATCTGAATCTCAGCTCTCAGTGGAGACCCCACCCCCACCCAAAGCCCCTGGGGGAATTGAGCAGCTGACCTGAATCTCAGCCCTGAGCACGGTCCTGGGGCAAGGAGGAGCACTAGGATGCTCCTCTTGATAAAGGACTCAGAAGTCAAGTAACTGGCAGGGAAAATGCCCAGAAAAGGGGAAAAAAATAAGACAATAGAAGGTTACTCTCTTGGTAAACAGGTGTCTCCTTCTATCCTTTCTGACAAGGCATATTGTCAGAGGAAGTCAAGGCTTCTGCCTCCAGTACCTCCAAAATGAATGTGAAATGGGCTCAGGACATAGAAGAGCTTGAAAAGTGAGTCAGCATCTTGCTAAAGGAGAACCAAAACAATGCTGAGGAAAATAGCACTTTTAAAAACAGTCTAACTCAACTGGAAAAAGAGGTCCAAAAAACCAATGAGGAAAAGATGGCTTTGGAAAGCAGAATTAGCCAAATGGAAAAGGAGGTTCAAAAGCTCACTAACAAAATAGTTCTTTAAAAATGAGAGTGGAGTTCAGGCAAGCTAATAACTATATGATAAACCAAGAAGTTACAAAACAAAACCAAAAGACTAAAAAAATAGAAGATAATGTGAAATTATGGGACTACCTGAAAGCCATGATCAAAAATAGAGCCTAGACATCTTTCATGAAATTATCAAGGAAAACTTCCCTGATATTCTAAAACCAGAGGGCAAAATAAATATTGAAAGAATCCACCCATCACCTCCGGAAAGAGATCCAAAAAGAGAAACTCCTAAGAATATTGTGGCCAAATTTCAGAGTTCCCACGTCAAGGAGAAAATATTGCAAGCAACTAGATAGAAACAATTTGAGTATTGTGGAAATACAATCAGGATAACACAGGATCTGGCAGCTTCTACATTAAGGGATTGAAGAGCTTAGAATAGGATATTCCAGAAGTCAAAAGAACTGGGATTGAAACCAAGAATCACCTACCCAGAAAAACTGAGTATAATACTTCAGGGGAAAAAATGGTCATTCAATGATATAGAAGACTTTCAAGCATTCATGATGAAAAGACCAGAACTGAAGAGAAAATTTGACTTTCAAACACAAGATTCAAGAGAAGCATGAAAAAGGTAAACAAGAAAGAACAATCATAAAGGAACTTTCTAAAGCAGAATTGTTTACATTCCAACATGAAAAGATAATATTTGTAACTCTTGAGACTTTTCTCAGTATTTGGGTAGGTGGAGGGATTACACACACACACACACACATACACACACACACACACACACACACAGAGTACAAGTTGAGTTGAATCAGAAGAGATAATATCCATAAAAAAATAAAATTAAATTAAGGGGTAAGAGAAGAAAATATTGGGAGAAGAAAGGGAGAAATGGAATGGGGCAGACTATCATTCATAAAAGAGATAAGAAAAATCTTTTTCAATGGAGGTGAAAAGGGAGGAGGTGAGACGGGAAAAGTGAAGCTTACTCTCTTTACATATGGCTGAAGGAGGGAATAACATGCTTGCTAAATTTGATATGAAAATCTATCTTATACTACAGAAAATTTGGGAAGAAGGGGACAAGTTGGGTGAGGGCGATGATAGAAGGGAGGGCAAATGGGAGAAGGGAGTAACTAGAAGTGAACACTTTTGGGAAGGGACAAGGTCAAATGAGAGAATAGAAAAAAACGGGGAGACAGGGTAGGGTGGAAGGCAATATATTTAGTCTTATACAACATGACTATTATGAAAGTGTTTTACAAAATGACACATATATAGCCTCTATCGAATAGCTTGCCTTCTCAGTGGGAATGAGTGGAGAGGGAGGGAGAGAGAGAATTTGGAATTCAAAGTATTAGAAATGAATGTTGAGAATTGTTATTGCATATAACTGGGAAATTAGAAATATAGATAATGGGGTATAGAAATTTATCTTGACCTACAAGAAAAAGGAGAAGATGGCGATAAGGGAAGGGTGGGGTGTGATAGAAGGGAGGGCACATTGAGGGAAGAGGTAATCAGAATGCAGAGTGTTATGGGGTGGGGGAAGGGGAGAGATGGGGAAAAATATTGGAACTCAAAAATTTTGTGGAAATGAATATTGAAATCTAAAAATAAATAAATAAAACTATTTTTAAAAAAAGATCTCCCATTTAATAAGACCAAGTCACATAGGGTAGACTATAAATTGGAAAAATTACAGGGTGAGTTCTGTTGTTTTTTGCTTTGTTTTCTTAACTTTCTGTGGACTCTGGTATAAGTGCTTTATTTCTTTTTGTTGCACAAATAAGTCTTTTTTCCAGGAAACAAAAGAACTTGACAAGTTCTCAGGGTTTCCCTGGGGAAAGAGACACAATCTATTAAAAAAGAAATCTGAAAAAGCAACACCAGAATAGTACCTAGGCTTCATGTTAGGAAGGACCACAGGGCATTTCCCTGAGACTCAAAGCTGAAACCTCCTTTACTTGTCTTACTCATTAGAATGAGAGCTCCTTAAGAGCATGTACTGGCCTGATTTTCTATTTGTTTCCTCAGGAATTTGTACTTTTCATGTCTTTCATTCATGTCATCAAGTTGCTGCCACAAGACCTGCTGCCTACTGGTCTCATTCCAAGTGTAGTCTCTCCTGGATATATGCAATGGGCTGTCTCTGGGGAACACGATGGCCAGGGCAATAAGTTTCTGCTAGGTGTTGCTTCCTACTAGTGTCTTGTAATCACTGTCTGATGGTGCTTCACTGGTTCCATGGTGGTGCTTATTACTTACTATTAGGCAAAATTCTACTGACTGCAAAGTTAGCTAGTTTCTCTCTGTTTCCAACTTCTGGCTTCAATTGACAACCTCAGCTGAGATGCAACCTCTTCCTCATATAAACACAATTTTACCCAAATTAATTTATATATCCAATGTCATCCCAGTTAAATTACCAATTTTATTTTACTGAATTAGGAAAAAAAATAACAAAATTTATTTGGAAAAACAAAAAGTCAAGAATATCAAAAGAAACCATGAAAAACAATGTAAAGGAAGGAGGTTTAGCAGTACCAGATCTTAAACTATATTATAAGGCACTAATTATCAAAACTGTCTGATACTGGCTAAGAAATAAAAAAGTAGGTCAATGAAACAGAGTGTATAGTTTCCAGAAACAAATAAACATAATAACCTTGTATTTGACAAGTGTAAAGACAAGATTTTGTGATAAGAATTCATTATTTGGCAAAAATTCTTCGGAAAACTGGAAAGCAGTATGGCAGAAACTGGACATAGATGAATATCTTATACCATTTACCAAGATCAGATCAAAATGGATACATGACCTAGATATAAAGAGAAATTTTACAAGAAAATTAGAAGAACATGGAACATATTACTTATCAGACTTGTGGATAGGTCAACAATTCATGAATAAACAAGAGACAGAGCAAAGTCATGTAAAATGGATAATTTTGATAACCATAAATTAAAAATATTTTGTACAAATAAAACAAATGCAACCAAGATCAAAAGGAAAGCAGAACTTGGGGGGAAAGTAGGGGGAATTTATAGATAGTTTCTCAAATAAAGGTCTCATATCTCAAATGTGTGAAGAACTTTGTCAAATCTATAAGAAATCATTCCCCAACTGACAGTCAAAGCATATAAACAGGCAGTTTTCCAAAAAAGAAATCAAAACCTGTAGTCATATGAAAGTCATATGAAAGTTTTCATATGTAGTCATATGAAAAAATTCTCTAAATCATTTTTGATTAGAGAAATGCAAATTAAAACAACCTTGAAATATCATTTAACACCTACCAGTTTGGTTAAAATAACAAAAGGGAAAAGTAGCAAATGTTGGACAGGATGTGGACACCAATTCATTGTTGGTGGAATTGTGAACTGATCCAAACATTTTGGAGAGTAGTCTGGAATTATGCCCAAAGAATTACTAAACTACCACTCCCCTTTTACCCAGCAATATCACTACTTGGTCTATTTCCAAAGATGATTAGAAAAAAAGAAAAAGAACCTATGTGTTCTAAAATGTTTATAGTAGCTCTCTTTGTGGTGGCAAAAAAACTGGTAATTGGAGGCATGCCCATCATTTGGGGAATGGTTGAACAAGCTGTGGCACATGATTGTGATGGAATATTATTGTGCTATAAAAATTGATGTGATCAATGATTTAAAAAAAAAAACACAAAAAGAGTTCCATGAAATAATGAAGAGCAAAATATACAAAAGCAAGAGAACACTGTATACAGTAACAAACAATGTTGTTTTAAGAATGACATGGAGAGAATGTTATTTTGTGTAAATAAATACCCAAATTAACTATAAAGGACATAAGAAGAAAGACACTATCTGCATCCAGAGAAATAACTAATAAATATAAGTATGTATAATATAATTTTACATATGTGTACAAGTATGTATATGTGTGCACATGTGTATGCATATGTGTGTATATACATACATGCATATGCACACACACATATATAAAAATCTGTTTAAGTCTAATGGCAGCCATGGGGGTTGAGGGAAAGGGAAAAAGACATTTACATGATAATTTGTTATGGAAATGTTTATTTTATTCCATAAATTAAATTTTTTTAAAAGAAGAATGAAAAAAATGGTTGCTTCTCTTATATTAATAACCAATTAATGTCAGGGAAATCCAAGGGGTTTTTCCTTCCTATTTCCTCAAAGTCCAGTCTTTCAAGAAGATTTCTGACCTTGCCCCAAAATTTACCCCAACTAGAGCATCTTATCTAGGTGAAATTCTTACCCCACTCAAGAAGAAAACCTTGCAAAGAGAATCTAATCTAGGTGAATTTAGATCCATGGTATTCTACTCAGACAATCTTGGGTGGGAGGTAGACCCCTTTGTCTAGATAGCCTGAGGTTGGGGGTGGTCTGGCTAGAGAGGAGTAAGAGTGATGTAATCACAGTCATGTTTCCCCCTTCTCATTAGAACAGGTCCACTCTCATTAGAATATTAATTCTCTCATTAATTCTTAACCAATCAGAGTTGATTTCCACCTGTCAAGAACATTCACTCTTCTAAGAACATGTAAGTGTTGAGAGGCCTCCATGATTCATCTTTGGTTTACAAAAGAAAGCCAAATGACTATTCTTTTATTAATTATTCACTAGCCATAATTAATAAAAGATTAATTACCTAGAAATTATGTCTCTTGTACTTTTCATACATCACAAGAGTGTGCTCAATCCTCTCTCTTTTAGCAGAAATCTCATAGTTTTTCAGCTATTGCTTTTTTAGTTCACCCTTTCTCTGACCTCTCATGGCTCCCCTCTCCTGTCTGTATAAGCTGAGAATCTTTTCTCATATTTCCTTGAATTAATCGAAGCTATTTTCCAAGAGATATCACTTATGCCTTCTTCCTTAGATCATATCACCGAGATGCCTTCCACAACCATCTCCTCCTTCGCTCCTATTTTTTTGCCCTTTTACAGCTCAACTCTTGGAGGACATCAACTTCCTTACTTCTTACTTTCCTCTTAATTCATTGAAGCTTCCAACCTCATCATTCCACTGAAACAGTTCTCTCCAAAATTAATAATGATCTCTTAATTGACAGATCTAATGGTGTTTTCTCAATTCTCATCCCTGTACTCTGCAATCTTTAACACTCTCAAGCCCTCTCTTCCTTTTGATACTCATTTCTCTAGGTTTTCTTGAAATTTCTTTCTTCTGATTCTCCTCTTACCTGTCTGACTGCTCCTTTTCAGTTTCCTTTATTGGATCATCATCCAGATCATGCCTATGTGGAAGAAGTGGGCAAAGTCCCTCACCCTCTTGATGAACCCCAGAAACTGACTTCAGTAAGGGTCATGAGGTGTAGACAGCTTCTAGTGAGTAATCCCTCGCTCCTCTTGCCTTAATATCCTTACCAAAACCTCTTGGTATTGCACCTTGCATTTCCCTTTGTAATGGTTATCTAAATGGGGAGATCTTTCATATTCATTAATAGGCCCATGTGGCCTGCCTGGGTCACATGGAAGCCTGAGTTACATGAGTCTGAGTCCTATGCAACCTGTGGTGGGAGGATTTTGCTGAATGGATGGAACAGAAAAAGGCAAAGCTGAAGCAGATCTGAGAGGAAGTTAGTCTTGAGAGCAGTCAAAGCCTGGAAGGATGCAGGCTGCTGACTAGCATGAGTGAAAGAGTTTGTTTGTGATTTTGTTTAAGGGGGCCTTCCTGTGATTGTTTAATGGAGCTGGTTTGGGGGAAGCCTAGCAGGGAGAAGGCTTGGGGTTGGGGTTGTTCTCTGCATTGTTATTGTGTATAGTTTTTGTTGCTATGAGGGATTTGACTTTCTGGCATCTGAATAAATGTTTGGATTCTGTCTTCCATGTGAAGAGTCTGGTATTTCGCGATTCAGAACTGCACCAGGATATTCATGGTGGCGGTAGGCACCGTGAATATTTCATTGGTGCTGCACACTTTCATGTCTGTGTAACACAATGACTCTCCCCAGTTCTACTCATTAGAAACAGTCCCGTTTCAAGGCAACCTGACTTCAGTTATTTTATCATAAGTAAATTTAAGGACACAACTGCAGCACTTCCAGTGCTTTTTATCAGTATAAAAAGACTTAGCTGCTGAAGGCAGAGGATTCCAGAGTCCTGGGAAAGTTCTTTTCCTATCTGGCCCTGTCTGGCAGATTTCTTTGATTTGTGAAACCAGATTGGTGAGGATTACATGGCAAACCCATATCTATCGTTGTTCAGTTGTTTTCAGTTGTGTCCAACTCTTCAAGACCCCATTTGGGGTTTGTTTTTTTTTTACAAAGATACTAGAGTGCTTTGCCATTTCCTTCTCCAGGTCATTTTACAGATGAAGAAACTGAGGAAAAAAGGGTTAAATGATTTGCCCAGGATCATACAGCTAGTAAGTGTATGAGGTCAGATTTGAACCCAGGAATATGAATCTTCCTGACTCCAGACCCATTATTACTTCCATATCCACTGTGCTACCTAGCTGCCCTGTCTTTTATAGCTAAAAATATACATTATCCTCCAACAAATATCTTACTCTTTTTGTATAACTGCCTGTATTTTATAGTCACTGAATAGACACCTTCCTTTTCTTTATTTCACATAATGTTAGCTTGTGAATGCTGCCCTAAACATTTGTATAAAGGGGGACTCATGTCAAGATCTAAGTGGACTGTTATCCATTTTGCAGTTTGCTCCAACAGAGTAAACAGCCACATGCTTCAGTCTTAATTGACTCCTTACTGTTCTTACCTGAGCCCAACCTTGAGACTGGTGAGTGATGACTCTCTTGGGTGCCCCCAAAATTCCACCTGCTAAACATGAGTGACTCCCTAGGCTCTATCTTGGGCTGTCTTCCCTCCATACACTATTTTGCTTGTTGATCTCACTAGCTCTCATGGATTCAATCATCATCTCTATACAGATAATTCTCAGATCTATTTATCCAGCCCAAATTTCTCTCCTGACTTCCAATCCTACATGTTCAAAAATAAAGTTATTATTTTTCTCAAATGAACTTCTCCTTTCCCTATTACTGTGAAGAATACCAACATCCTCCCTGTCAACTAAGCTCACAATCCAAATGTCATCCTAGACTCCTCACTTTCTCATTACCATCCCCCATCCCATATCCAATCTGTTGCCAAGTCCTCTCAATTTTACCCTCATTATCCTCTGATACTCCCACAACCCTGATGCAGGCCCTTATCTCCTCATGCCTGAACTATTGCACAGCCTAATGGTCTGGCTCCGTGCCATAAATCTCTCCCCACCCTAATCCAGTCTTCACTCAACTGTCAGATTGATCTCCCTAAAAAGCAGGTTTCACAATGTTACCCTTGACTCAATAAACTCCAGCGGTTCCCTATAACCTCTGGGATCAAATAAAAAATCCTGTTTGGTATTCAAAGCCATGCATGACCTGGCCCTTTTCTGTCTTCTCACGCATGATTCAAGTGCTCTGCAATCCAGGGATCCTGGCCTCCCTATTGTTCTTCAGACAAAACACTCCATCTCTTGACTCCAGGCATTTTAACCCATTTGTCCTGGAATGCCTGGAATGCTCTCCTTCCTCATCTCCATTTCCTGGCTTTTCTGACTTCCTTCATGTTTTTGCCAAAATCCCACCTTCCACAAAAAGCCTTTCCAGACCTCCTTTACAGTGAGGGCCTTCCCACCAAGATTATCTCCCATTTATCCTTTAGATATCTTATTTGCACGTAGTTGTTTACATGTCTGTGAGCTTAGACTGTGAGCTCCGAGAAAGCAGAAGTGATTTTTTGCTTTTCTTTGTATCCTTAGTGCTCAGCACAGAGCCTGGACACTTCTTGTTGGCTTAGAAAAGCAGAGGACATCACAAGCCCCATAATCTGACTATGGGGGGAAATCATTGATGGCTTTTCCTCTCATAAATAGGGTTTGATCTTAGCTAAAATGAACGGTTCCCTTCAAGAGATTTCTTACCACAGGCACAGAGCTCTTTGGAACTCAGAATAACCCCTGGCTAGGTAGCACTTTCAGACTTACCTATTTTTAAACCTCAACTTTCTACTCTGTGTCAGAAACTTCACTCTGATTTAGAGTTAGAATTTCTCTGTGGTTCACTTCTTAATGTGTTATTGCTAAAGTGAACCCAGTCGGGTCAGTTTAGCGGATGCCCTTTCTAACAAACCACCAAGAACTCTCTGGGCCTTCGAATATTTCAAACCCCAAATTCTTTCTGTCTCCCATACAAAGGAATGGTAAAGGGAAACACTTGTCTTCCATTTCCACTGTTGTCTCTGTGTCTGTGTGGTCAGCAGCAGGCCATAGGCATACACAGAGGATTTTAACTCAGAGGGAGTCTGTCAACAACTCCCCTATTTACACAGAGATTTGCTCTCAGGAGGTAAAGAAAAGTTAATCTATTTTCCAAGAACTGTACCCCCTTTAATAACTACTTCCTTTCAAATCTAGGTCCCTTAGACCTTTGCTTAGCACAAATATTGAAAGGCTTTACTAAGAGTAGCTGGCAATAGGTTCATTATCTCTTGTGCCCAGATATCAGGGTGGGAATCTGTGAAAATACGAGGGAACAGTTCCAAGTGCAACAGTATGCATATCACTTCATGCTACAAAGCAGTGATTAAAGTGAAGGCAAGTTTACCAGAGTAAATAAATTTTATTCCCATCAAGGTTTGGGTTACTCCCTTTCCCTTATCAGGAATCCATGTCATTTCGGAAAAAGAGAGAGAATATGAGGAAATTATTCAGGACTATATGATTTTGGAATTCAATTCAATACAGTTCTTTGTGCCTAAGGAAGAACATGAATTTAATATATATTTCTCCAAACAACCATTAATGCCAGAGAGTCTACACATTGGAAAACTTGGTAATAAACAAAGGAAATACAAATGAAACAAAATCAAATAGAAAATAGTGGGGAAAATTGAATACATAGCAGACCTGAGGAGGAGGAACGTCTGAAATTAAATACAGGTGACTTGATAGAAAATACAAATCTCTGAACAGTCTAATAATTCTTTTGCACTCTCAGATAATTTACTTGAAAACAAAACATTCAGAAGCAATAGATGACATTTAATTAAGACAAAAGAAAAAGACAGAAAGGAAAGGAAAGCAAGAATTCAAACATTTGTTATTTCAGTGAAATCTGTTATAGGTCAGGATATCAACACATGGAAAATAGACAAAAGCAGACAGAGGCAGAAGATATAAAAGGAGAAGAAAAGAAAAAGAAAGGCCAGATAGGAAAAAAAAAAGAATAGGGGCTTTGAAAAATCATTACTCATTTTGGTTCAATTTTACAAATCTTCTAGAGATCATCACAGCTTTGTTATTCTCATCTGGGATTTGTAATCTTATGCTAAATTTGGACATAGAGCCCATGAGAAGTATGGGAGAGAGCAAAACAGTTTCATAGGATAAGCAATCTTTTATTACTGAAATGGTATAAACATGAAAAATTTACATATACCATTGACTCAGGAGACAGTGTTGGTCAACAAGAAGAAGAATATAGGAGTGTCTCAGCATTTATACCACTTCTATATGGACTCTGTGTTAGCCATCCTTTTGAAACTACATACACCTCCCCATTCTAGGCTTTGTTTATTATCAATAATTAGAGTTTATCTCATTGAAGGCTATCTTGGATTCAAAACATTGAACTTTGGGCTTTGTACAATTTCTGTGAACCTTGATACAATTGTGTTTGCTGCATGCTTCTAATGTATTTGCTGTGCTGTCAAGGGCCGTAGAATCAATAAGTAGTAATAAATGAAGACAAGCGAACACAAAACCAGACAAGGGCAGTGCCAGCATACCAACCTTCCAAAAGATACTTCCTGCACTGGCAGCCTCTGCATTGCAGGAGAATCAACAAGAGAAAGAAGTTCCTTTGCAGGGTGAGATGCTTGTGTTGAAGTTAGCACAAGTGTCAGGAATGCATTCAGAAATGCTTTCCTCCTTAAAACCATAATAACATGAAGTATAGTGTATTGCGGAGACTCTCAAGAGTAAGGGAGAGAAGGTAACAAAATCCCATCTTAACGTCATTAAAGATTTGCTAAATTTAGACTTCAGCTATAGCTGATAAATAAGCTGCTCATACTTCAGTGGAGATTTTCTGGATGAAATAAAGCATAGATCTAGTATAATAATACTTTAATTATTAATAATAATTAATACTAAAATAACGCAGAGACTAGTAAAGCAGCTAGTGGCACAGTGGGCAATGTGTTGGATCTGGGGTCAGGAAAAGCTAAGCTCACATCTAGCCTCAGACACTTATTAGTGTGGATCCTGGTCAAGTAAGTTAACCTATTTCAGCCTCAATTCCCTCATCTGTAAAATGGGGAAGCACTAATGACACCTACTTCACAGGATTATTGTGAGGATCAGGTGAGATAATCTATGCACTTTTAAAATTAAAGCACTTTTAAACTTTTAGGGTGCTTTATGATTGCTGAGTATCAGTGGTTGTAGTAGTCCTGCCTTTATCTAAACCATTCAATGAGATACCATATCTCCATTCTAATCTCTCATCTGTCCAGCTGCTAACTGATGTTCCTAAAGCACAGGTTTGACCACATCATTATCCTGCTCAAGAAATTTCAGTGGCTCCCTATTCTTTTTAGAACTAAAATACCAACTCCTCTGTGTGTGTGTTCGTCCTCCATTGCCAAAGAAGACCATGCTATCAGAGAAATACTGATATGACTTGCACTTGCCTTTGTTTTGAGAGAGGGAGGACTGTGCAGATCACCAGCCTCACTTCTCCTCCAGAGCCATCTGAATCCAGTGACCAGATATTCATCAGGATGACTGGAGATGACCCAGGATGAGACAATTGGGTTTAAGTGACTTGCCCAAGGTCACACAGTTAGTGAGTGTCAAGTGTCTCAAGTGAGATTTGAACTGAGGTCCTCCTGACTTCTGCACTGATGCTCTATCCACTACACCACTTAGCTACCCTAGGTTGCCCCTAACAACCGAGTTGCTACAACTCTTCTACCTCTATTTAAAGCCTTTTGTAATCTGGCTCCAATTTGACTTTCCAAACTAATTATACATTATTTCTTTTCATATGTTCTCTGTCCCAACCAAACTAATCTAGTTGTTCCCTGTATACAATTTTGCATCTGCTACTTCTGTACCTTCTTATATGTGATTCATTGCTTAGGCACTCCCCTACCCACAATGAATCAGGGCTGAACAGACTAGGTAGGACTTTGGAGAGCTGACCCCAAGTGTTTGGTTTTCTCTCCTTGGCTCTTTGTCTGCACCTGCAATTCATCCAGGAAAATCTCCTAAAATGCATAATAAGTATAGCTTACATACAGGTTGCCCCCAAAGTAGGCCAAAGGATTCCCACATTCACACCAGTACACAATTGGTAGATATGACATAGCCTTAATTTCATCCACCACAGAAAAGCCATATATCACAAAGAACTAACTTGTGACAATGCAGAAACATAAGACGTAGTGACCCATTTGACAACCCTGTACCCCCAAGGTACAGACACTTTAGGGCACTGCACAGCAAATATTTCCCATTTGCCTCAGATGCACACTGTCTACACAACTCTTGGCCACAATGGACTGCAGTTAGCAAGGTGAAGATCTCCTGATTCCTCCATTTTTCTGGGGCCAGGGGTAGGGAGAGGCATCTCCTGTCATTCTGATCTATATCTTGCCACTGAACCCAGATGGCTCTGGAGGAGAAAGTGAGGCTGGTGACTTTGCACAATCCTCCTTCAGTTAAATCCAATTCACTTGCAAGTCATGACATCACCTTCCTGATATAATGATCCTCTTTGAGATCAAAGACAAACAACAACCTGTGAGTGGCATGTGCCATGGGGCACTCAACTGACCATTTTCAATTAAACAACACAGCTCCTTCCTTCCATCCTTCCCTCTTCCTTCCCTCTTTCCTTCCTTCCTTCATTCCCTTCCCTTTCCTTCCTTTCTTTTCTTCCTTCCTCTCCCTCTGTCCACATAAAGCATAATACCCTTACCTGAAGGTGCTCTGCCCAAATGAATGTAAATTTTGACTGCTGAAACTTTACAAGATATTTTAGGGTTTTTAGGCTAGTTTTCTTTCTTAAGAAGCCTTAAACCTACATCACTCTGGCTCTCATTGATTGGCCAACTAGAGTTCACAGTCCAAGCCCATGAGGTCTTGTTTGGGCCCTAATTGCTCAGAGAGAAAGTAAATAGTAATTGTTTCTATTTTGGCAAGAAACTCTAAGGTTCTTTCCCTCCTTGATTGATTATTTTTTGAACTAGGTAAAAGAAGCCACTCTTTGCTTCATTTCTTACCTAGCCTTGATGGGCACTGCCTCAGTCAAACTGAGACCTTAGCTTTAAAAGGCTCCCACTGCATCTGGAGCCATCTCCAGTCATCCTGATCTACATCTTGCCACTGGCTCAGATACTCAAGGCTGGTGATTTTCTCAGCCCTTCCTCACTTAAATCCACTCACTTGCAAGTCATGGCATCAGCTTCCTGATATCATCGTCCGTTTTGAGAACAAAGGATAAATAATAACATTTCTCTGTGGCACCTAGTATGTGTCAGGCATTGCACTAGGCTCTGGGGATACAAGCAAAAATAATTAAACAATCCCTGCTTACGTTCTAATGAGAAGATAACAATAAACAAATGTATCTATTTCACACACACACATACACACACACACACACACACAGACCTATATATAGCCTAAACATAAAGTGAATAAATACAAATACATTCAAATTAGATAAATACAGGAATTGTAATTAGGAAAGAGGGTACTAGTAATTGGAAGACATCAAGAGGCGTCATACAAGAAATGGTGCTTGCATCTTCATCTATAAGTTGTATCTTAAAAGAAGAGAATGACTCTATGAGGTGGAATCAGTCAGTCAACAGCATTTATTAAGCGCCTACTATGTGTCATGCACTATGCTAAACACTGGGGAATCCAAAAAAAGGCAAAAGATAGTCTTTATTCTCAAGAAGCTCACAGTCTTAATGGGTGGGATTATATGCAAATGACCATGTACAAACAAGATGCATAATTATAAAGATAAGTTGGAGATAATCAATAGAGGGAAGGCACTAGCATTACAAGGAATTAAGAAAGACTTT
Source organism: Notamacropus eugenii (assembly GCF_028372415.1). Lineage (NCBI taxonomy): Eukaryota > Metazoa > Chordata > Mammalia > Diprotodontia > Macropodidae > Notamacropus > Notamacropus eugenii. Next base: position 252,906,012 of record NC_092875.1, read on the forward strand.
AGCTGGGACTTGAAAGAAGCCAGGAGAGCCAGCACTCAAAGATGGGGAGGGAGAGGATTCCAGGCATTGAGGACAGTCAGTAAAAAATGTTTTTATTCAGGAAATAGAGTATCTTATTTGAGGAGCAGTAAGGAGGTCAAAGTCAGTAGATTGCAGAGCATGTGGGAGTGAAGTGTAAGAAAATTGGAAGATGAGGTGGTTATAATATATAATTAAATGACCAGAACTGTCATCATCATCGTCCTCATCATCACCATCATCATCGTTGTCATCATCACCATCATCATCATCATTGTCATCGTTGTCATCATCATCATCATCATCCTCATCGTCATCTCCCCTGATTAACTGTCATGTAATTCCCCATGTTTGTAGTACTTACTCTCCTCTGCCCCTTGCCTCTTTGAGTCTGTTTTTTTCCCTTCAAAACTCAATTCAGATACTACTTCTGACATGAGACCTTTGCTGGTGACCTCATTGTTAGTGTTTTTTCACAAACACTCAACTTCTTGTAGATTTATATACATTTACCAATGTACACTCTAACTGTGGGGATAACTAAGGTTTCATCCTGGACCCTCATCTCTCTCTATACCTTTTCTGTAGGTGATATCGTCAGCTTCTGTAGGTTTAATTATCATTTCTATGAAGTTAACGATCAGAACTATATATCCTACTCTAGTCTTTCCTATGAACTCCAATATTACATTAGCATTCTCTTCTGAATATCCTATTGGCATCATAAAATTAACAAATCCAAAACAAAAGTCATTAGATCCACCTGAACACACACACACACACACACACACACACACACACACACACACTAAATACATATCCCTTTTCTTAACTTATCTATTTTTGTTGAAGGTTCCACCATGCTTCCAGGCCCTCAGTCTAGTAACCTGGGAGTGATCCTTAATACTTCATTCACCCCTTAAATCTGATCATTTGTCAAGTTTTATTGATTCTAATTTTACAACATATTTCATCCTCCCCCCTATTTTTTCATTCATGTGGCCACCACACTACTTCAGGGCCTCATCTCCTGTTACAAGGACTATTGCAATTACTTTCTACTGCAGTTTTTCTTCCCACATCCTGTCTCTATCTTCTCCAGTCTATTTCCCACACAACTTACAAAGTAATATTCATAAAGCACAGGTGTGATCATGTCATTCACGAGATCAAAAGTTCCTCTAACATAATCCCAATACCACAACCCACACGTAAAGGTGTTATTTTGATCCTCTTTGAACATAAAGGACAGCCACCAATTCCTAGTCTAACATAATCTACACAGCCCTCTGGTCTTCACCATATTGTGAAGGTCGGCTCTAGTCTACCTTTCCAGACTATTCCACATGATACCCATCAGATACTCCATGTTCCTGTCAAACTGGCCTATTTGCTTTTCCCTTCCCCATCATCCATCTTTGCAGAGGCTTTCCATGCCTGTAATGCATTCCCTTGTTACCTGTTTTCCATAGAAGGTCTGTATTTTGTCAAAGCTCTTCTCAAATGGCAGTTCCTACATGAGGACTTTCCTGGTCCCCTCAGCTACCAGTGCCTCACAGAAATTACTATATATTTATCTATTTGTGTGCAGGGACTATTTCATTTTGTCTTTGTACCCCTAACACTGAGTACAGTGTCTGGCCTATAGCAGGTGCTTAATAAATGCTTGATTAATTAATGTTTTCTCACAATAAAATGTAATCTCCTTATAAACAAGAATGGTTTCATTTTTACCTCTGTATCCTCAGTGCCAAACCCATAGGAGTTTGTTGAGTAAAACATAAAAATACTTGTTAGATCCAACTGAATTGACTACCCGGAAATAAAATTCATTACAACTCCAAATTGTCATTCATTTAAAACTTTTACTAAGTGCCTACTATGTGTGTACAAAACACTGTGGTATGTGCTGAGGTAGATAAGGGACTGGGTTCACTGCCCTTGGAGAGCTTAATCATAGTCAGGTTAAATCCCTGGCAGATCAAAGCTGTGAGATCCAACCGCCATCTATCTTCCTTAGCCAATATAGCTAAAGTATTTCCCCTTGACAAATTATATTTTTGTGACAATTCTAAGGTCCTAAGGAGAAGTGATAGGAGAAATTGTAACAATAGGATGATTGCTTCCAAAACATGGCTGAGCAGGGCAAGGTGTAGAAGTTTCAGAGGGTAGGGAGAGGTAGAGGAAATGGGTAGATTGGAGGAATGTGCATTAAGTTCCCTAAAATGGAACTAAAAGCCCAATAGGCTTTTTTTATTGTTATAATGTGGGTCAAGCAGGATCCCACATCAAGGAGGGAACAGGGAGACTGGACCTGCTATCATAGGTCAAGGTTTGGGGACTGGTGGTTATTTATTCTGGGGGAAGAACCTGGAGAACTGGCTGTGTTAGTAAATGTTTAACAATCAGATCATTTAACAATCGGCTGGTAGGAGCTGGCTTCAGCATAATCCTGGTAATTGATATTCAGACCTCCCAATAGTGGGAAGAGGGACTTTGAGCTGTTACCTCAGGCCTTCAGGTGGGATGATTCAAGGTATATGAACATCTCCAGCAGCTTCTTAATTTAACAGGACAGGAAGCTACTGAAACCTGACTGGTCATCCAGAATCAAGCATGAAGACCTCCAATAATGCAAATCTCATGACCTACCAAAGCAAATCATTCTACCATTGTATAGTGAAGCAGGTGGTCATACAGAATAAAGTTATGGACTTGTAGTCAAGAAAATCTGGGTTTGAATCCTACCTCAGATACATATTGTGTACAAGTCAATTAACCTCTGAGTATAATTTTGTTATTTGTAAGATGAAGGGGTTGAACTTAAATCTAATGATCCTAGTTACCTATTTATCATTATATTGAGCCAAAATTTGTCTTCATGTAACTTGTATTCCTTGATCCTAGTTTTGCCTTCTGGGTCAAGCAAAACTATTCAGATGCCTCCATAAATTACAACCTTCTAATATATGAAGAGGAATCATGATGCACACTCCCCAGTATTCCCTTGGTGTTTATGAACTTATCAAGAATTAACTCAAATATATAATTGCAATATCACAAGCAAAACTTTGGCTGCTTCTCCTTGTTATTGTTTTGAGCTTTCTGTGTGCTGTGTCCTGATAGAAAAGCCAATCATTGCTCAGATTTGAATTAAGACTTGAAGGAAGTGAATATATATATCAGATTAATAGAGAGGAAAGTGAGATTTGTTAAAAGAATACTTAGGAACAAATATTATTCAGGAATCTCTTTCTCTTGTGGAATTAGCCAGCAGATCCTGGGCGTGTAGTTATTTAATGAAGTTTAATACAGGGAACAGCAAATACAATTCATTAATCATGACAGTTTATTTGCACTTTAAAGTAAAATAGATAATTTGTATTTATAATTGCAAACAAAAAGATAGGAAATAAAGTTAGACCATTCAGGCTCTAAACTCATGACCACACAGCAATGTGCTTATCTGTCTTTTCTATTTTCTCTATTGGTAAACTGCCTTCTACCATTTATGTTTTATCCAACTCTAAAATAAGTACCAACAAATTTGCTACATCATCTTCAATAATTCCCCCAACACAAAAAAATACAGAACTACTTATCTGACAATCTATAGACTTCTGTCTTTACAATTGACGCAGCTTAGAATTATTGAAATTTTCTCTTTGAGAAATATATCTGTAATATAATTGGTCTAGACTGCCTCCATTAGTATCTTCATGACTGTGCTAGCAATGTGTCAGTAATATCATTCTGCACGTTTCATTATGAAATGAGCCCTAGACAATGGTTAAGGTTGGTCATGGATAGCAAGAAGGTGGTAAACTGTGAGGGTGCTCTGATTTCGGTTGTGGCATTCCAGACAGGTGTCAGGTCTTCCTGATTGGGACCTAACCCTCACACAAATGGGAATACATCTGGAGTATATTCTTTCTCATAAAGTATTTTTTCCTTTTCTTTCCTCTCCTACTGTCTTCTCTCCTCTCCTTTCCTTTTGTTTCCTTTTTAGTAGGAACAAGGGTACTTATTTACAACATACCATACCTTTTGAGAAAAATGATTATCTCTCTCCTATATTAATAGCTGATAATTGAATTAGGACTAAGGTTTTTCCCCTTCTTTTCCTTGTTTGGAAATCAATCCCTGTAGGTTATCCAGGCATCCTTTGAAATGCAGGGCTCATAATGAGATAAAATCTTGGGTGAAACTGATCTAATGGAAAACTCAGATCTCATCAGAAGGTAAAGAAATTTTATTTCAGGTAAATTGATGGATTCCAGTCCATTGTGTTTTACTCAGACAGGTCTGAGCAAAAGTAGATTCCCTCTTTTGTTTAGAGTACCCTAGATGGGGAAATATGAATATATATATATAAATCTCTTTGACCAAGAATGAGTAAGTCTCTTTGACCAACATCAGTCACATACCCCAGACCTCCATTAGAGTAAGCCCACCTCTAATTATAATATTCATTCTCTCATTACTTATTAACCAATCAGAGTTGATTTCCACCCTCAGGAACACTTACTCTTTCAAGGGTATATAAACATTCAGTGGGTTCCATGAGGAGTCTTTGGCATTCAAGAGTGCCACTGATCCCTTTTATTAATTATGTATTAGCATGATTAATAAATGATTAATTACCCAGAAACTGTATCTTTCAAACTTTTTATATGTCACACTTTTCCACCCACACAGACTGGCCCTGATTGAAACAAATAACCACAATTGATGGACATAGTCGAAGAACCTGTGCACTCAGTGAAAAACACTCCAAGCAATGGTCGGATTTATTTTTAACATTTTATAATTGGTTATTTTGGCAACATGTAGAAAAGTTTTTTATTACACATACACACACACACACACACACACACATCCCCTGAACACGGTCTATTCAGACATGCCAACTTGGCCACTGGCTAGGCCTGTCCTCACTGTATTCTTTTATATTACTCTGGACTCTGAAAGATTATACATTATTGATAACTATTCTTTTCTACATTCACATTCTTTTTTAACATATATTTGTATTGATTTCATTAAATATTTCCCAATTACACATATTTTTTTGAACATTCATTTTTTAAAATTTTGAGTTCCAAATTCTCTTCCTCTTTCCCCACCTGTCCCTCCCCCTTTTCCTTACCTCCTCCTTGAGAAGGCAAGTAATTCTATACTCACATTCTCAAGAGACTTTTTTTCCCCTAATAATCTCCAGGAAATAGAGGATAATGCTAAATTTTTTTCCAAAAAGGGAAAGTATCATAAACAGTTTTATATTAAAAGCAACTAGTTTGTTTGTTTTTTACTTTGTTTTTCCTCAAGCTTATCATGCTTCCCTTGTATTCAGTTTAAATGTCACTCAACAACATCTACAGGTGGGCGATTGTCAGTGACCTTTATATTATGTCTAAAGAGCTCTAAGAACTTCCTTTTCCCTTCCTATTCAAAGTGGGGGGGAGGACTTAGGCCCCCACTCTTTCTCTGCTAGATGCCCCTGCCAGCTATGCCTAATAGCACCATTCCCTGGTGTGTGACATCACAGATGCAGTCGGTAAAAATTGATAGCTGCAGCAAATCATACAGAATTCTGTCAGCCCTAAGCCAGTATTCCAAGGAATTGCAAAATAACTCTCTTTTTAGTATGTTTTCTATGAATAGCTATAGAAAATGGTAACCCTGACCCAGAGGCCAGCAGATTCATAAATAACACAAAAGAACCATTTAACCATAATATAAACATGTGTTCTAAAGTGTTAATATATATGTATGTATGTATGTATACACATATATATGAACAATTTATACTGCATTGTAGATGAACCATAGAAAATGTTAGGTAATTAAATGCTAATGATTCAAGCTGGGAGCTTACACTTTGGATTATTTGTTTAATTGTGTTAGCATTTAAATGGTCAACTTTGAAGTTAACAAACAGCCCATTAAGATGCATCAGGGGAGCCCTTAGTTTGTGTGTGTGTGTTTCAACCATTGTTTTATTCTGACTGGCTGCAGACTCAATGAAATAAGACAGAAGGGGTTTGCCCATGGAAAGCTATTTTTGTAAATAGGAGGGCTGGACCTTTTAAAAGTAAATACATAAATATTCAAGTTCTTGAGAGCCTGGATGTGGGAAAGACTAAATTCATCATTTTTTTCTTTCTTTTTTCTTCTTTTTATCCCTCAGACATGGAGGTTTGTATTGTCCTGTCTTGATTGCTTCAATGCAAATTTTCTGTTCCCAAGCAATTGCCTCGTGTGGTGCTCTTACTATTTCAGCATCTCTCCCAGAGTCATTATGTTAGACTTTCTGGGGTTAATGCCTAAATCCTCTCCTGTGGCAGTTTAAGTAAGTGAAAGAAGGGAGGTGAAAAATTCTCAAAAATTCCTGAAGGCATTGTCTACAGAAAGGAGGGCAATAATTAGGAGAGAATGTGAATGGGGCTTGTACATTCTCTCAAGATAATGGGCTCCTGCTGCTAAAAGAATGCCAAGCCCAAGCCAGGGCCCATTTATGGAAAATAAATGTTTCATGGAGAGAGGCCAAGACATTTTCTTTCAAATCACTAAAGTCTATCCCATGCTTAAGTCCTGTTATTAAGTCACTTCATCTGGGAGATGTTCTGGCAGAAGAGGTTATTAAGGAACCTATTTTTCTGAGTATCTGCAGAAGAAATGCTTTATTAGCTGGTTTTGACCAGTTAACTTGGCATAGTTTTTAACACGGCTCTACCTAGACTTCTATGCATAAAGTGGTGCTAACTGGTTAGTTTAAATGCATTACACTAACCCAACAGAGAACGACAGCCATATCTTCTTGACTGGTCTCCCTGCCTCCAATCCATTCACCTCTGCAAGGAGTAGCCACCTTTCTAGTGCTAGACCACTTATTAAGCACCTACTATGTGCCAAGCACTGTGCCAACTACAATAATTATCTCACCCTATCCTGCTCATATCACTACCCCACAGAAATCCTTTCCTACCAAATTGTGACTGAGGCTTGTAATCTGGCAGCAATCCAGCTTTGCAGACATATGGCACAGAACTTTAGGAATTCTGTGTTTGAGCTAGACAAGACAATTGAAAAAGAAGCTGCTTTTTTCCCCTAATATTCTCTTTATCTGGGACTGTTCCTATCTGCCATCTCTATCAGTTCAGTATTTCTGGGCCATCTCAGGGCCTCCCTCCCTCATTAAGCCGCACTAGAACATAAGCAGGACAGCTAGAGTTCCCAACAAGACTCAAAATGGGGTCACAAAGATGTAGCCACAACTGAAAAAAAGGATGACTGACAACCAAGAGGTCAGAAGTAATCTCTTCCTATAGAGTTCTCATTTGTTTGTCTCTGTCCTGTTCCCTTCAATTTATAGGATCATAGGAACACAGATTTAGAGCTGAAAGGGGCCCTAAAAATAGAGGTTATAAAAATAATAGCTAGTAAGAGCTAACATGTCTATTGTACTTTAAAGTTTGCAAAGCACTTTGCACTTATTATCTTTTTATCCTATAATAACCATGGGAGGTAGGTGCTATTATTTTCCTCACTCAATATATGAGAAAAGTGTGGCAGACAGATGTTAAATGAATTGCCTAGCATGGCACAGATACTCTCCGAGGTTGGGTGTGAAGTCAGATATTCCTGCCTTCAGGTTCACCATTCTATCCATGTCTTCATTTTTCAGGTAAGGACGCTGAGGTCCAAAGAGGTTAAGTTCATTGCCCAAGGTCACGCAAGTATCATGTTCTAATTTTCATTATAGCTATTCACATACTTGTTATTTCTCTTTTAGGATGAGTTTTATTGATCCTTATATTCCAGCAACTAGTGCAATGCCCTGCAGTGTGCTTAAGATATGTAAACTGAATTGAACACAGATTTCTAGAGATGAGTCTGTTTATAATCTTGTTTCATTTTTGAAGAGGACAGATGATATTGATGAGTTCAGGATGCACCCCAAGAATGCTGGGGTGCACTAGAAATGAGAAAGTATAAACCTGTGGTTTCTATAGTCCTGAAAGAAATTTACTCAGACAGTTCTCCAAGTTAAAGAAAGTCATTTGCTGGGATGATGCACCCAAGCAGACCTGCTTCCAAGTGAGAGAGGCAGAGCATAGGCAGTGGGCCCTGTTCCCCTAAGGGAGGCAAAGCAGCCCTGCTCCTTTTAGGAGACAGAACATTTGGCAAGGCTAAGGGTCTGGTTTTAATACAGTTTTATACAATTGGGGGATGAGGGACAAGAGAATGGGAGGAGGGAATGTCTGGAGCATCTGGTAATCCAGAGGTGCCTTTGTCATACAGATAAAGAGAACAGAAAAGAAGAGGGGAAGAGTTGTGAAGTTAAGTGGGCGTGCTTTGTGACAGCACACAGGTAAGTTCACAGTGGGGGCGGGGCTCAATGCATAGTTTTCTTGCATCACTTTTCTGGTTGGTCACATCCTGCATCTTGTCTCATATCTCACATTTTGCATCCTTCTTGCTCCATCTGCCTCATCAATACCACAGGTGATGTCTTGACTTTATATTGAATTGGATTTGAAAGAGGCAAGAGTTGCACAAAGTGGTCAGTCTCACCCCCTCTTCCAGAATCATCAGAATCTAGTGGCAGGACACAAGTGGAGATGACTGGCAATGGCCCAGGATACAATGGATGACCTTGGCATCTTCAATGTCCCACCAAGTTCTAAACACCCTATAGCTTCTGCTTCAGCCACCCACATGGCCACTGGAACAAATTGTTCTCATTCTATTGGAGGAAGTCTTCACATGCTTAGGGTAAACAGGTCCCTCACTCACCAAATGCATTGAGACCTGTTGATTATTCTCAATCTGGTTTAGCCTGTCTGCCAAGAGGGTTGTGACAAGATGTGACTGCTACCCATGCTACAGTTTCTCAGAGCCACAGCTTTAAGTTGGGTTAAAAATGAACACCAAAAGTTGGATGGGCAGCCCTCACATCAGATATCCTAGTCCTCCCCGAACATCTCATACACCTCTTTGTCAGCACTACGGCTCATGATTATAGAGTGCTTTGTTGCTGCCTTTGCGTAGTCAAGAAAACTAACTCTGGACTTTTGTCTTTCTCCTTTCCTAGGCCTATGAACTGTCCTTACATTTATTTACAATTTTGTAAAGAAATGACTATAATTTTCTTTTGTATTATGTATTTGTTTTGTTTTGTTTTATGGTTTTTCTCATTCATTTTAATTCTTCTATTCAACATGACTATGGTGAAATTATATTTAATAAGAATGTATGTGTAGAACCTATATAAAATTGCAAGCTGTCTCAGAGAGGGAGTGGGGAGAAATGGAGGAAGGAGGGAGAGGGAGAGGAAAAATCTAAGATATATGGAACTGAACACTGAACACTGAAAACAAATAAAATAATTATTTTTTAAAAAGTGACTGATGCCTAGGTTTACCAGTCCAGAACAGAAGATTTTTGGTTTGTTTGTTTATTTTGCCAGTCCCTTACAGTACCTTTCAAATCATACTCCACTTGTACCAAAAAGGAAACATTTTGAACTTGACAGTAATGGTAATAGTAAAGGATGTATTAGGGTATGTCTGGATGGCCAAAAATGAAAGTATGTCAGTGATAATTGATTCAAATAGTTTTTGACTATGAGACTAAAAGAAATCAATGATTAAAATCAATTTTAAGAAAAAGTCAAATGATTGGAGTTCAATGTCATGCCCTAGAGGGCTTTTAAGTCAGACAGTCTGAATTTTAAGTGAAATTTTATAATCTTACATAGCATTAACTCAAGCTTGGAAAGTAACATGGAAACTGAGGGTAAATGTTAAGAATTATGTGAAGAAAAAGAAAAAAAAGATAAAATAAGTAAAGTAATGGATATTTAGAAGTAAATTTTAACATATTGTACTTTAGAGTGTATTTGAACTCAATTATTTTGTAAATATAAATACTAGTAGTAAGGATAGATTTTCCACTTGTTTTACAAAAAAATATACCTTGCCAAGGCTTAGGAGACTGAACAAGGCTTTCTGTTCTTTAAAGAAACCAGCAATAACTTACTAATCTATTAATTTCCCTGCAGTTATCTTAAAAGTGGTATAATAATGCTTTCTTCCATCTTCAGCCAGAACAACAGCCCTTGTTAAAGGGGACTGTGAAGGACCAGGACTAGACTGAGATTTCTGTTTTCTGTTATTGATAGGTTTGGATCTTTTAAATTCAAAACTGACCTGTTTTTCCACCATTTCCAATTAGCCTCAAATACTGTCTGTGAGTAGAATGTGTGAATGTTTCTGTCAGTCTTCAAGGTGATAAATATGCTCACACATCACAAGGTACACAGATGACATTAAATTGGGACCTCTTCCAGGTCAGGGAATGCCTTTTGTCTTTTATATTTTTTTTGTATTTCTTTGTATTTTTGTACATAGTAGGTATTTAATAAAAATTGACTGATTCATCTAACTAGACCCAAATTAATGGGAAGGATAAAAGCAGGGGCATTATGGCATCTCTGGCCCTTTCCTCTCTGGATCCCTTCTCAGAACAACATGCTGCGTTTTTTTTGTTCTTATTTCGTTCTCTAATTTTGCTGTGCGGAGGCGGAGTCAAGATGGCAGAGTAGAAAGATGCATAAACTCTAGCTCTTTCTCCTCAACATGCAAAATACCTGTAAAAAATGACTCTTAACAAATTCTAGAGTAGCAGAAGCCACAGAATGACAGAGTGAAAGAGATTTCCAGCCAAAGGTAACCTGAAAGTCCAACAGGAAAGGTCTATCCCACAGGATGGTGAGCAGAGCAGAGCCCAGCCCTGGCCATGCAAGACAGGGAGGAACAAGCTCCAACAGGACTCTGGGCAGAGTCCCCAGCAGGGAGGGTCCCAGATCACTCAACCCATAAGCAAGATCTGAATCTCAAGCCTGAACACGGTCCTGGGGGAAGGAGGAGCACTACAACCCTCCTCTTGACAAAAGGATTCAGAAGTCAAGTAACTGGCTGGGGAAATGCCCAGAAAATGGAAAAAAAAAAAACATAAGACCATAGAAGGTTACTTTCTTGGTGAACAGGTATCTCCTTCCATCCTTTTGGATGAGGAAGAACAATGTATACTGTCAGAGGAAGTCAAGGCTTCTGCCTCCAGTACTTCCAAAATGAATATGAAATGGTCTCAGGCCACAGAAAAGCTTAAAAAGTGAGTCAACTGCTTGCTAAAGTAGAACCAAAAAAATGTTGAGGATAATAACACCTTTCAAAATAGGTTAACTCAACCGGAAAAAGAGGTCCAAAAAGCCAATGAGGAGAAGATGGTTTTAGAAAGCAGAATTAGCCAACTGGAAAAGGAGGTTCAAAAGCTCACTGAACAAAATAGTTCTTTAAAAAAATGAAAGTGGAGTTCAGGGAAGCTAATGACTACATGATAAACCAAGAAGTTATAAAACAAAACCAAAAGATTGAAAATATAGAAGATAATGTGAAACATCACATTGGAAAAACAACTGACCTGGAAAACAGATCCAAGAGAGACAATGTAAAAATTATGGGACTACCTGAAAGCCATGATCAAAAGAAGAGCCTAGACATCATCTTTCATGAAATTATCAAGGAAAACTGCCCTGAGATCCTAGAACCAGAATGTAAAATAAATATTGAGAGAATGCACCTATCAGCTCCTGAAAGAGACCCAGAAAGAGAAATTTCTAGGAATATTGTGGCCAAATTTCAGAGTTCCCAGGTCAAGGAGAAAATATTGCAAGCAGCTAGAAAGAAACAATTTGAGTATTGTGGAAATACAATCAGGATAACACAGAATCTGGCAGCTTCTACATTAAGGGATTGAAGAGCTTGGAACAGGATATTCCAGAAGTCAAAAGAACTGGGATTGAAACCAAGAATCACCTACCCAGAAAAACTGAGTATAATACTTCAGAGGGAAAAAGGGTCATTCAATGATATAGAGAACTTTCAAGTATTCATGATGAAAAGACCAGAACTGAAGAGAAAATTTGACTTTCATACACAAGAATCAAGAGAAGCATGAAAAGGTAAACAGGAAAGAGAAATCATAAAGGACTTTCTAAAGCTGAACTGTTTATATTACTACATGGAAAGATAATATTTGTAACTCTTGAGACTTTTCTCAGTATTTGAGAAATGATATCCATAAAAAAATTAAATTGAATTAAGGAGTGAGAGAGGAAAATATTGGGAGGAGAAAGGGAGAAATGTAATGGGGCAGACTATCACTCATAAGAGAGATGAGAAAAATCCTTTTCAATGGAGGACAAAAATGGAGGAAATGAGAGGGGGAAAGTGAAGTTTAATCTCTTCACATATGGCTTAAGGAGGGAATAACATGCTCGCTAAATTTGGTATGAAAATCTGTCTTACACTACAGAAAAGTAGGGGAGGAGGGGACAAGTGGGGTGAGGGGGATGATAGAAGCGAGGACAAATGGGAGAAGGTAGTAACTAGAAATAAACACTTTTGGGAAGAGATAAGGTCAAATGAGAGAACAGAAAAAAAGGGGGGGGCTGATTTCGCCATGCATGTGACATCATGTCAAGTCATAATAATAGCTGAAATTTACATAGATTTTTAAGCTTAGCAAAAAGCAAAAACTTTACCTATGTTATGTCCTTTGAGTCTCACAACATGCCTGTGAGGTAGGCTACCCAAGATGTTGTATTATTACCCCTATTGAGGAAACTGAGGATCATAGAAATTGAGTAAATTGTCCATGGTCTCCTGGTCTGTCAGTGTCTCTGTCTCTCTATTTCTCTTTTGTACCTGAGCTTGCACATGGGCGTACACACACACACACACACACACACACACACACACACTAATGAGATAAAATTCAAACCAAGCAAATACACACACAGAGTTAGAGGTGAGATTCAAACCAAACCAAGTTGTTTCTCAATCCAAGTCTTATGTTCTAATCTACTAGGACACATTACTCCTCAGGTACTATGTCATCAAGTTGCATACTTATTTTAAGAAAACCTTATGTTCCTCACAGTGATTGTGAAGTTTACATACCCCATTTTTCAATATATTTACAAGTTTGTATTGAACACGAAATTTCCACCAAAGCCCATGTGCCTATAGGTCTTCATCAAATACTCCCTTTCTTTCAGAAAGTTGTGTCTGTTTTATCAAGATTCAGCACAATGCATTACCTTATCAGCCACCTGCTGAAAGGTTCTAAGAATGGCTGTCTAGGAAAAGATTTCTTTCCTGCAATACTGTTATAAGAAACAAATGTAGAATATAGAATGATGTGTCTAATAGAATAAGTAAAATGAAGTGAATTCCTACTAAGAAGGACTCATTTTTTAATAAACATAGAATCGGATTATTCAAAGAGCTGATGAATGAGGGAGAAGCATACAATTTTTGAGCAAGATATTATGCTTGTGGCAAAAGCATTATTCTCCAATATTGTAACAAGAGCATCACCTCTCAATTATATGTATTAATCAAGGAAAATATAATACTCCTCAAATAACACCAGGTAGATTGTAGGGCATGGATAGTGGGAAATACTCCAAAGTCAAATTAGAAATTCTAAATAACATTCTCTGTTACTGCCTTCATTAGTCTAAGGAGCAGACAGAAAGCATGAGCACACGACTGGAGGATGTAGTTTCAAGATTACCAGGCTGTCAGAAAGTAAAATAGCATAATAAATACTGAGAGTTGGAGGTTTGGGGGCAAAAAGTCATCTTGCTTTGTAGAAAGTCCTCTAGTCTGCATAGTTCTTAAGTCTGACAGGTTTTCCCCATTTAAGAAGCAGCAGAAATGAGACTGAAATTGGGCCAGCCCTCCATTCAAGGATGGTTTAAGTTGAGTAAGTCAAGCTGTATGATAGGAAAAGCTATGAATGCCTCTTTCAGACTGGTTTCCTTGCTGACAGACCATTCCAACTTGTGTCCATATTTCGATCTCTCCTCAGCCCTGGTAGCTGGTTGCCCTCCTCTCTTGAACTTCTCAGTTCTGATTTTGCCATCTACATTGGCATTGTGATTCCCATTTACCTCTCTAGTTTGATTCTCTCCCTTATTCTAGGATTACTGTTTTATAATATTTCCTCCTGCTGTTGTTGTTTGCCTTTCCTTCTGAAAGAGGACCAATGACATTACAAGGGTGATGTCTTGACTTGAATGTGAATTGGGTTTAAGTGAGGCAGAGATGCTCAGAGTCATCAGCCTCAGTCTTTCCTCCAGGGTCACTGGAGTCCAGGGACAGGACGAGACTCAAGATGACTGACAATGGCTCAAAATGCAGCAAGTGCTCTTGGTCTTTTTAAATTAAGGTCTTTCCCAAGTCTCAGTTTGTCTAAGGCAATGCTCATTCAATGACTAAGGTATAGGTAAGAATTGAGACAAAAGATAGCCTAGTTTACTATCACAAAAGTATCAATGTGAGAGGGGAAGACCCTCAAAGTTTTAACCAGAATAGAAAACAATTGTTATCTGCACTCACTCTCAGCCATCAGAACCCAAACAATGAGCAGCAAAGGCTTGGGATGGGGCCTATTATTGGCTATTCAATGAAAGCCAGAGTGATTTGGAGGATTTAGTCACCTAGCTCCATTTTAACCACACTGGGCTTTTTAAAAGCCTGTTTTATCTGAGCTATACTTCAAGAAATCATAAATGAAATTTACATAGGACAAAGAATAAATTGTCCCAGCTTTTTGAGAAAAATAAAAAAAACAATAATAGTAAGTAGAAAATTTTAAAAAATCTAGCCTCCAAATTCCAAGATATCTTATACAATATAAGCAATCAAAATTTATGTGCCTTTGGGCAATGTCCCCACATATAAGGGTATGACACCTCATGTGAAGAGAGGGAACACGTGAGGTAAAGGGAGGAGAAGGAAGAGGAAGAGAAATAATAATTGTAGCATTCCCCAGCTCAGACTGGTAGGTTGGGGTCCCAGAGGGCAGCTGCTACTACTCACAGACTGTTGTTCATTCTATTTCCCTCCACACTCTAAATCTCCTACCATCATTATTCCAAACCTTTTTAAATATCAGGAATCACTTTTAACTTTAAAAAACAAAAAGCTTATTGCTTCCACATGAGAACTAGACTATTAATATTCATTAATTGAGAAAATACATGGTAACAAAAAGCTGCTATGTATTCAGTGATGCTGTCAGTTGAATGTATTTTATTAAGAAGCATTTGCATACACTTTAAAAAATTGTAATGTAAATACATCTGAAACATATAAATTATTCAGTATACACAAGGTATGTTTGCTTATTTACTATACTGAATCACACTGCATATTTTATTGGCACTAAATAGAGATCAAAAGAAAATTCTCAGTGTACACATGGATTCAGTGAATGCTTATAGTAACTGCAATGAGAATTGGGAATTTTGTACTTAAGAATTTCTGTCCTCTTAGAAGGAACACATTCTATATAGCTTAAATCTCCTAGACCAGTACCCAGTTATCATGGTGTTAGACGCATAGTAGATATTCAAAATTTCTTGATATGAATTGAATTAAATCACCTACAATATGAAGAAAAGCCACTATTGTACACATATCTATGAACAATGATATGTATATTTCTTGGTAGAAAAAACCAACAAAATAATTTTTCATTCTATTTAATGGTGGACTTTGGGGCTTACTCTATTTGCATATGCTGACCTGCCTGGTTTTTTCGACTCCACTAACAAGATATCCCTCCGAAATTAAGCTCATCATTTCTAATCTCATCACCATGCTGCCAACTCAAGCCTTGACTGGACAGTCCCTCCTCTCACTGTTTGGAGGGCTGGAGGTCAGAGTCCTGACTTCCTACCAATGCCTTCTTTACTGAGGGAAGAAACTGAACTTTTCAGCTACAGCTCACTACACTGTGCATTTGATGCTCTACCTTGTTTCAAATTCATGGAATAAGAAGCCCCCACACTGGATACTCCTTGATCTTCCCTCAACCCTTTCCTGACTCCTTTTCTCAAACCCCTTCCTCACTATTAGTTTGTAAGCTAATTGAGGGCAGGAACTCTCTATTAATTGTATACCCAGCACTTAGCACATAGTAGGTACATGGTAGTTATCGCATTGAAGTTCTCATTTATCATAGTAGCAGATGGAGTTTTAGTGATCAAGTGTACAATATGCTGGCAATCTTTCACTTTCTCATTACCTGACCAAAAATGAGCAATTCTCTTAAGAAAATTCTCTTAATTAAGAATTTTTAAAATTATATTATTCAACTAAATCATTTTGTTCTCTAGTTTTCCATTCAAATATTTACTTCTCACGAAGTATATACTATTAGAATTAGTCAGCATTTCTATTTATACAAATTTACCTCTAGTATAATATTTGCCGAAGTTTCAGATAAGAAAATTGTTTGGATAAATTGAATAAAATAAGCATATATTAAGCACCTTATGTGTGCAAGGTGTGGGGAAGCTAGGTGGCACACTGAATGGAGTGCCAGGCCTGAAGTCAGAAAGATCTGAGTTCAAAGACAGTTCCAGACATTTACTACCTATGTGACCCTGAGCAAGTCACTTGACTGTTTGCCTCAGTTTCATCATCTGTAAAATAAGCTGGAGAAGGAAATGGCAAACCATTCCAGTTCTGCCAAGAAAACTCCACTTGCAATCAGAAAGAGTCAGACACAACTGAACAACGACAATATGTGCAAGGTACTGAGATGGGAGGTAGAGATTCAAAGGCATCTGCTACCTTCAAAGAGCTGGAGAGTGAAGATTACTTGTCAGTCAATAAACAGTTATTAAATGCCCACCATGACCTAGGCACTGTGCTACACGCTGGGGATACAAAAAGAGGCAAAAGACAATCCTTGTCATCTAAGAACTCATAATCTGATGGGAGAAGACAACAGGCAAACAACTATGTGCAAGTGAGGAAATAATGAAAAGATGAAAGGCACTAGAATTGAGAGAGATTAGGAAAGGCTTCCAGTAAAAGAAGGGATTTTAATGTAAAACCAGAATCCACTCAAACATAGTGCATCGTTTGACTTCATATCTTTACATTGCTTGGCCAGTCAAACCACATTCAATGGACTCCCTGGATTTGGTCTCTGTATTTGAACTTCATACAGAGCTGAGATTCTATGTGTTCAAAAACCCACTGCTTGCCTCAATATGACATTAGCCTGAATAACAAAAGAATGAGATAATAAGGCAATAAAGAGGCAATTTTCATCTCAATTTCTACTCTTCCATCAACGTAGTAGAAATCTTATAAGTGCAGTATGAGCTGGAAAGTCATTGTATGTCATTTTCCAAGGTCTCCCATGGCCTATCTGTGACCACTGAATCATGAATTTCATAAAACATGAGAGCTCAGAGTTAGTACTTCAGAACTATAACAACATTTTCCACTCGCTGTTGCATTATTCTGTGGAGTGTGTAATATGCTTCTTAATTATAGGAAAAGCATGTAGCAACAATATAGAGTTTGAATGGCAACTTGCTACCTTTCCTCCAATTTGGCCTATCTCCCAGAATTTGCCACAGTAATGGTCATTCTAAGAGCTGGGGCTGTCTATTTCTACATTTTCATACTGTGCAAAAGACACTCTGGGTTATCCAACTTGGTTTATTTAAAAACTGGCTTGGCCATTTGGAGAATGGGCTATTTTTAAAACAAGTCCATATTTGAGCCCAGGGACAATTTCATGTTTTTTCTCATTTTTCTCTCAAAAGTTTCCTTTTACACAGACCCCATGAAGTTCAGTTTACCACAACACAGGTGCCTTCTGTTCCTATTCTTTGTCTCTCACCTACACACACACACACACATACACACACACACACACACACACACACACACACGCTCATCCATGAAGCAATAAGCTTCATTATATTACCAAGGAATTTCAACATGGGTTTTACTCACAATGCTTAATCCAATTATAAATTGTTTCTAACTTATGATTTTGAAAGAGGCAGTATGAAGTAGCAAATAAAAAGCTGGATTTAGGAAGAACTGGGACCACATCTTATCTCTGATATTTACTAGCCATATGACCAAGTAAGCAAGTCATTTAACCCCTGAGCCCTAGTTTTCTCATTTGAACAATAATAATAATAACAGCTATAGAATTTGCCTCAGAGGACTGTCATTAAAGCTCAAATAAGATAAAAATCTAAAAGCATTTTGAAAACTTTAAAGTGCAACATAAAGGCTACTTTATGATTAAAAACCATTCTGAAATATTTGAAAATGAGGAATAATTATAGAAAACCTTGTCTGAAAATCGTACTAATCTCCTTTGCTCTGGCATGTAATGAAACATATTTTTACTGCTCTCAGATGCAAAGAAGAAGTAGCTACCAAGTGCTCAGAGGCTTCTTGCAAATCCAGTCACCCTGAATGTTAGTGTTCACACTTCAATCTCTGAGCAGCTAAAAAAAATATGTTAAGTCAGAACTAAACTGACAGGTCCCAGTTGACTATTTATCTAAGAAGGCTTCTGTGTATTGTTTATTCCAACAAGGGGAAAATAACAAAATGCTTGGCTGAAGAAATTTGACACCGATGTATTTTGCTTCTGATGAGAGTATGGAGGAATTCTGATATTAAAGGCTGAAACTTATCATCATCTGAAGAAATCCCCCTCCCCCAAATCGTATGGTATGAAACAATGCATGGATTAGAGTGTTTACTTGTCCTCATAAAGTGTGTCATGAGAAATATGAGAATATTCTTTCCTTTTGGTACATGTGATCTTTAAATTATTCTCCATCCCCCTCACTTATCTTTAATTATTTCTCTTAGGACTAGCCTTGTTTGGTGCTTTAAAAATGGCTGACTCTTCATGGTCCCTCTTTGTGGCCCTGTGGACCACAGCACACACAATACTGTCCATGGGGTTTTTTTGATAAAGATATTTCCTTTTCCATAAGATTAGCCTTGATGTCCAACAAATAATCAATCTACTTAAAACTATCCTTTCCATTTGCCATGTCATTGCTTCCTGATTTTATCATCATAACGTACATTGCTATTTCATTACATGCAGGATGTATGTATCAGAAGTATTAGTGCATTTTAAGTTATTAAAGCTGCTAACTTTAAAGCATACTTTTGAGATGTGCTATAGAACAATAGATGAAAAAATTATTATTGAAAGGTAGGAGGAATATCTATTTCTTTTCATATCTATTTGCTTTCTCCCTAACAGTTTCTCCTACAAATATTCTTAGGATGATCTGACTTAGCTATATCTCATGTCAAACTTTTTGTAGAACCACCTTCTCTTCAAACAGTTTTTGATATTTTATGACAGAATATTCCAGGTAGTTTCCATTCTCTTCAGAATCCCACTCAAACTTGATTACACTTCACAGAAACTATATAATAACCTTTAAGGAGACTACGTAGAATTCATGGAATAATATATATGTACACATACAACACACACATATACATATATACATGTATGTATGGCAACATTTGCATAATAACATATATCTTATAATACATATTGTTCCATGTATATATGTCTGTGCCATATATATATATACATACATAAGTTGAAATGATCAAGACCTTTAAGTAACCTTTTAATTACAATTTTATTTATAAGTAATTGTATTTTTCTCCCAATGATCAAATAACCAATCTTCCCTTGAAATTTCTGTAAAAAAAGAATTCTTTGCCTTCATATCTGTACAATTCTACTTTCCTTACACCACCACCACCACCACCCCCAGTAATTCTCCCATTATTGTCTACAGAGCTATGATCCTACAAATGTCAGTCTTAGAGGTAATGTTGACTGTTACTCCTTATAACATCTTTCCAAATTTGCTCATGCATTTTAGCTTCTATTCCCTAAGTCCTATCAGAGACACCAGTGAACTTTTACTCAGATAATTGCCAATAAGAACTACCACCAAATATATTTTTTCTCCTCTAAAAAATATATTTAAAAAACTCTCCTTAAAGCTCACAATGTAAATTTTCACACAAAATGAGGAAGCACAAAGCTTTTCAAAATGTTTTTACATTCTGTGCACGGGTGTCCCCATTGGCAAATTAAACTATATTCATAACCAGCTACACCTCTTTCTTCTTCTGCTTTCAAGTAGATTATTTAAAAATTCAATTATACCTTTTACTGACACCACTGTGATCAGGTAATGTGGTACTGATTATAGGATACCTACTCAAAATAAAATGGCATGCTTAGTTTAAAAATAAACACACTCTCTGGATGAGCCCCCCTTGCTGGGGAAGCAGAGAAGTGTGGGGGTTGGAGTTATTAGGGTGAGGGTTAGGAGAGATTTAGAAGAAGCAATTAAAGAGAGTACTGCTTTAGAGTCTCTAGTAATAGTAGGGCATAAGCCTGGGTCCCATGGGGAATCAGAGAGGATCCAGGCCTCTGGGGAAGAACTGAGTGGTATATAAGGGAATTTTTAAGTAGAGCTGTTTTTCTAAGTGTGAACATACACACACACACATACACACACACACACACACAAACTCACACCCTGATGTACCGCTATATAACTATATAGCATCGATGCTATAAGATGTTTAACTCTCTCTCCAAAATATGTCATTCTAATTTATCCAGATTCTCCCCAGATCTCCTGATTTGGAAAACAACCAAGAATTCTCCAAATATTTTATTATCTATATCTATTTTCTACTTTCTCAATACTCTCCAGGGATAAAAGTGCAATGAAATTTTAGCTGTCTTGTAACTAATTCCTCACCAGAGTTCTTTGCTGGGTAGTCAAAACGCCAAAGCTCCTTGACTGCTTAAAACACACTTCATGTACCTTTGACAACTCCTTGCTATGACTGCCTCCACAGAGACAGAGATACAAGAGAAAGAGACATTCCACTCCGCTAAGGCTACTCATTTGGGAAACAAAAGGAATGTTCAGTGAGAGAAGGAGAGAGGAGAATGGGTTCTAATTCAATTATTTGGGGAATGATGGAACAGTCTGTGGGATGGCAAAGTAGTAGAGTAGGATAATGGAATTAAAAACAATACTATGAGAAATATAAAGAAACTGATGTGCATTGGAAAACCTCCAAAAAAAATTCTCTACCTAAGTCTCCTAATAGCCTTGATAGGTATTGTTCTGTAACCATATCAGGAGGAACTTCACTGATAAAATCACACATTTACTAAGAATTAAAGTATAACATTGGAAATGAGGAAAGAAAAGGAAAAAAACGCATTCCTCCACCCCCACCCTGGTGTCTACTATGTGCCAGCACTGTGCTAAATACATATTATCTCATCCCACTGCAACCTAAGAACTTAGAACTATTGTTATTCCCATTTTACAGATGAGCAAATTGAGGCAGAGGTTAAGTGACTTGCCCAGGATCACCCTGTTAGTAAGTATCTAAGATTGGATTTGAATTCAGGCCTTCTTGACATGAGGCCTGGTGTTTGAGATCCACTCTTCCACCTCCTGATTCTGAAAAGTTAAAAATATTATTTGCATATTACATGAGGAGGTACCCAAGAAATCCAAAGGTTACAAGAAAATTAATTAAAACAATAAATTAATTCAGCAAGGTTGCAGAATAGAAGAATAGAATAGAATTTTTTAAAAAATTATCAAGTCCCAATGCATGTGAGGTACCAGGGATATCTAGCAAAAATGTAATTATTTCTGCCTTCAAGGTGAAGGCACTAATGCTAGTGTTATACTTAATTATAAATACTATTTCCCCCTATTAGATAGTAAGCTTCTTGAGGCCTATCAGCAGCTGACAGAATTCTTTTTATCTGTAATCATTTGATAAATGTTTGCTAAGTTGTTTAAATATATGACGATGATGATTGTCATGTTAGCATCATAAAGTGACTAAAATGAATACTTAACTCTTGAGGGAAGTTTCGATTCAAGAACACACATGGACAACTACAGGATTACATCTATGCATAGGAAATGTTAACACTAATGTGGAAAATTCAAAACATTTTTACACATAAAATGGAATCTCTTAACTGGACTGGACCATAGATGCTAGCTGGTCCAATCTGGACATGAGGTATACACAGAATAGAATACCTGAAAACCAGTCATTCATTATTTCCTAAACTGTACGGAAAGGACCCTACTATCTCCCTGAATTCCCAGGTTACTACTGGATGGCTGTAATTGTCAGCTACCTTTTTCTAGAGAACTGAAGCTGACTTGCCTGACACTTCCAACTCACTGTTTCTAGTTCTACCCTCTGCAGCCACCTTCTGGGGCTATACAGAAGAAACCTAATCCCTCTTCTCCATGCAGGTCCTTTAACTACTTGAAGACAGTTATCTAATCTTCTTAAGACTTTTCCAGACTAAACAGCCAGAGAAATAGAAAAGGGCCAGGAAATTCACCTGCCAAAGAAGAAAGAAAGCAGTCCTTCCTGGTTAATCCAACACCCATGACTATTCCTATTCTCCAAAGACCAGGTTCAAAGAGCATCATAATTGAATTGACCGTCAGGCAATGAATGTTTTGGGTTACAAGAAATCTTTAAATTATCTACTAAAGCACAGAGGGAGGTGTGATCTGATCAAGTACCTACAATGAAGAAATATTGAGTTATAAAAAGTGTAT
This sequence comes from Notamacropus eugenii, assembly GCF_028372415.1. Taxonomy (NCBI): domain Eukaryota; kingdom Metazoa; phylum Chordata; class Mammalia; order Diprotodontia; family Macropodidae; genus Notamacropus; species Notamacropus eugenii. Next base: position 252,928,615 of record NC_092875.1, read on the forward strand.
AAGTAAGAAGAAAATCACTTCTGGTATTTGTTCCTGAGAAGTTGCGTATTAATCAAAATGTTTGTTGAACAAAAGCTCACCAGTATTTACATAGTCAGTCACTACGAGTCTGCTTAGCCTTTACTTCTTATTGAACTTAAATCAATTAATGACTCAATCCCCTTGGCAAAATATAAGGTCCTCAAGGGTAGGGGCTGTTTGATTTTTGCCTTTGTATCTCTAGCTCTTACTAAGATATCTCATGAATAGTGGGTTCTTAAAAATTCTTTTTGAATTGAATAAAATCCTTTCTTTTTGACTCTCTGTAACCTAATTTTTTTGGCAAGTCGATCTGTAAACAAAAAGTTAAATGGAACCAAAGAGTTTCCATCAAAGGACTATTCATTAATCACATTTTGAGCTTAAAAGACATTAAACTATTCAAGGAATATGTACTACTGAATCATCATTATAGCTTACATTTATATAGCATTTACTTTTTTAAACAGTGCTTTCCATTCACTATCTCAATCCATCCTCCCAATGATCCTGTGAGGGAGGTAGTACTCATTTTCCAGATGAGGTAACTGAGACTTAAGTCTCGGAGGTTAAATGAACTGTTTGTTACCCAGCGAGGACTCTAAAATGAAAAACTTCTTTACCATCTCGGGCTTCCTTTCACTGTCAGAGTAGAGTCATGCTCTAATTTATCTCGCTCCTACATCACTTGGCCATAAGTTCTTTTTCAATTAAGGGCATCCCTACTTGTCTTTCGTGCAAACCATCTACCCGTTCAGTGAGGGTGCTTAATTAATACTTCATGATTCCAATGTTGACATTCCAGTTTCAGTCATCCTTCTCGAAGGTGTTGCTTTTTTTTCTTTCTAAACAACTTTGAAAATTGTCAGTGTGGGAATTTCAACTAACAGATTTTTTTTTCAGGAGTGAGAAGGAAATTGTATGTGAGAAAAAAAATGTGACAAGGAGGGTGGAAGAATGTGTTTTAACTAAGTAGAAAGACAAATTAGAAACTGGTGTTAGGAGATATAAATAGAATAACATGATATTTAATCTGCAGCAGCCTTCCAAGTCTTTGGTCAAACAATGCCCTTCCTGAACTTAAAAGATGTGTGACTTGGTTGTATTTGCAATCAGTGGAAGTTGAAGCATCTAAATTCAAATCAGGTGAATGTATTCCAGACTAGTACAAGAGTCACAGGTGAATGGGGATTTACGTTACCCCAGTGTGAACTCGGCCAAAATAACAACCCCAGAGAGAACCATAAAAGCAAGATGGGACATCACCACAACACCTGCATTTTTACTGCTATTTCTATCCCCAGTGACCCCAAAGCATTTTACTAGCTTTGCAGGAAAGGCTCAATCAGTCACCCTTGAAATGCTGCCATCTTTAGAGTGAACTCAAGAAAGCCATCACACATGTAACACCCAACTCAAAAGAAATGGAGGAAAAAAATCAATTTCTTTCAGAAAACCTGGAAATACTTTAAATAGACCATATTGGGAGAGAAAATAAGTTTAAAAAGGAATTAGTCCACAGTTTGGAATTATTGTCCCCGTAACTTTTCCCAAAGGAAGGGATTGGAAGAAGATGTTTCTTGTATTTTAATTTTGTTTTTTTTTTTTAAATGGGGAGAGGTCATTTTAACATACAGATTTTCACTCTTGTGGACACTCATTCCCAACTAAGTTACTGATTTAGAATCAGATCAGAGAGAGAACCCTGCTCAAATTCCTAGAAATACTTACACTGCATCTCACCAAGAGAGTCTGGGCATCTGCCATCCAGGTGCTGGCAAGGTCTGAATGTGTTTAATTTATGAATCTAATGTGACTGTAGCATAGAATGATATAACTCTAGGGTACCCTAAGCACTTGGCTCCTATCACATTGCATGCTTATCCTGGCATTGTGTTCTTCACTGATATTACACTAAAAATATCATATGCTCAACATCTGGACATGTCCTTATTTTTTTTTTCACATTCCTGTCTTTCGAGGCAAAGCCAGCATGTGTGATGAGATTCTCCTAAGTAGCTGTGTAATTCAATTTGAATTTGAAGAAGGGTAGGAAACCATATAACCATAGATGATGAGGCAGATTTCTCCCCAGTGACTGTTGCTATGTCTAAACGATACTGCAACTAGCAGCCCCCTTCTAAAAAAGTGAAACATTTCATCAGCCAGTTGTTTTGTCCATCAACCAATCAATTAGACTGATTTTATCCCTGCTCAACTGAATGATTTGTTTTTGACAGAATTTATGGATCACAAACAATGACTAAATCCATTCCTGACTGTAAATCAGGCAGGTGGGGTCTGAAAGAGTTAATCTGCCTCCCTGTGCACCTGACAATACTAGGGCAGGCGCCTAGAAACTTAATGCCTTTTCAGTAGGTGCTATATTTTACCTCTTGAAAGTTGGTTAGGCATTATTTTTTTAATAAAAGCAAAGCAAAGCTGTCATTCCCAGGATGGTATAAATAAACATAGGATATAGAAATCGGGTCTAAAAGAGACCTTAGAAGTTATTCAGTCCAACCTCTCATTTCTATAGATAAAAAAAAAAGATGTTCAGAAAGATTGAGTGACCTATACCCATTGACACAGAGTCAGAATCAAAGGGACACCCCGTCACTCCAAATCCAGGATTCTTTATATTATGTAACGTTGATAAGTAACTGAAAACAGAACCAATAACTTAGTTTTCCACTTTGCTAGATAAATATTGGATATGCACACTATTATTTTTGAGACTATTTACCTCAGTTACCTAAGCATGACAATATTCATTAAACTAATGTCCTAGCTCAAGTCCTGAATGGGACTGATGGCTTCACAAAGAACAATTTATATCCAAAATGTAGCTGGTTTCCTTGAACCAGGCAAGGGAATGCTACTAATTCAGTCCCTCGGCTCTGCTGGCAAAACACCAGTTTTACTCATGGAAAGTCAGTCACATTATCTTTACAGATGAAGGACAGCACATTTGTAACCCTGCAATATTCATGCTGTGGTATCCAGATACTATAGAAACCTCTCTGAATAAAGGTGGGAAATGCCTTCCTTAATGACTAGCCATATAAGCTTGAAGGTTAAGTAGCAATGCTAGCAAACTTGACTTTCCAACCCAGAATTGGGTACTTTCCAGGTTTTTGTGGCTGGAGAGGATATCTACACACATACAGCAAGCCTACAAGGAACAGTGCTCTGAGCTGATACTTAGGTGATATCTCATCCCAGGGAATTTATCCTGAAGCTGATACTATGGAGCACAGTTGCTCCATAGAAGTAAATGAACACATAGATACATGCATATATATATAAATATATACGTACATACACACACAGTAAAAACCATACTTCTGTGTAATCACAGTCTGTAGAGTGGGCTGACACCACAGAGAGACTAAGGAGGAAACAGAAGAGTTGCATACTTGGGGGGAAGAAAGAGGAAGAACAGTCATGCAAAGACACACTAGATAGTGTTTTCATCAACTATGATCAGCATTAGTCTGAGCTGCTGAGAATTGGACTGGCTCCCTACCTCCACTCTGATAAGAATAATTATTATAGAGTAGCAACCCTGAACAATTTCATAGCCAATACAGTCATGTAAGATCGTGGGAACAAGAGAATCCTAGGACATTTGAGATTTCTCTCCCTACCCCTCTCTCTCTCTCTCTCTCTCTCTCTCTCTCTCTCTCTCTCTCTCTCCTCCCTCTCTCTCTCCCTCTCTCCCTCTCTCCCTCTCTCTCTCTCTCTCTCTCTCTCTCTCTCTCTCTCTCTCTCTCTCTCTCTCTCTCTCTGTCTCTCTCTCTCTCTGTCTCTCTCTCTCTCTCTCTCTCTCTCTCTCTCTCTCTCTCTCTCTCATTTTGGTATTTCTCTTTGGTTCAGCCCATTTAGTATTTACATAAGGGAAAATATGTCCCATTAGAGCCAGGATGCATGTGGGAGAGAGATAGCTATTCTGTACCTGTCTGTGGCCAACAGGGAAGACAAGCTAACTCTCTCTGGTCAGATTGCTAAAGATGATGACTACTGATGAAAACTAGACCCAGACTAAGTTAATCAGGCTCTTATCTATGGGTGCTGCTCTGAGGCTTCTCCAGTTTCTTCTCTCAAGAGAAAACATCAAGGAAAGTCTATCCTACCCACTTGACGTTTCCTGCATGGATAGGGCTTCCCCAGTCAGTTTTGCTAGGCTAGTCCAGATGGTGTAACTCTTAGAATAGGTGGTCCAGGAAGCTCAGGCTATAACAACGCAGTTGGTCACCTGACAGGTTTCATCCTGGTATAGTGAGAACAGTGGCTCTGGAGTCAAAGAACCTGCTTTAAAACACCACTTCTGATGCTTACTACTTCAATGTTCTTGGGCAAGTCATTTAACTTACATGGGTCTCAGCTATCCCTATGCAACCCTTCTGATTCATGTTGTGAACCTTCAGGAGGCTGTCCCAGTAATCACAGGGACATGACTCTAGAAAGGGGACAGTACCCTCTTATGTTCCCTGATCCACAAAACCCTGGATAAAACTGGGGTAGCATCAGCTGTGTGGTCCACCACCATCCTCTCAGTTCTATACACAGCTAAGTGGTGTAGTGCATAAAATATTAGAATCAAAAAGACCTGAGTTTAAATCTTGCCTCAGATTCTAGCTAGTGACACTGAACATTCCCTCAAGCCTCTCTATCAACAAAATGGAGATAATATTATTACCCATCTTATAAGGCTGTTGTATAGATCAAATGAGATAATACAAGTAGAGCTCTTTCCAAACCTTTAAGTGCTATATAAACATTAGTTATTATTATCTGCTATAGGAAGTCTGGGCCACTGTTCTACAATATTTTCTATTGACTAAACTAACGTCACTAAAGTAAGAACAAACTCCAATTCATGCTGAGGACGTATTCAGAAGAAAGCACCTGTTTTTTAAGGCACATGGAAGATGCATTTATCGGAATAAAGGTAGCAGCCATCATAATAGCAGTAATTAGTATTCAGAGTTTCCAACCACAGAGATGGTAACGTTTTCCCATCCTGAACTAATTAATCTATACCAAAACCCGGGGATGCCATTATTTAAGATCTTTCCCTTTCTGTATGTAGAGTGACCTGCCTCAACCCCCAAATGTGCCATTGACAATTGAGTCAGTCAGATGGTCATTAATAATCTCTTTGCTTTGATGTCCTCATTAGTGAATGTAGATATGCTCTCAGCTCTCTGCCTACCTCAGAGTTAGGAAATGATCCGAAAAAGAAGAAGAAGAAAAACTTAACATAACCAATTCTCAGTCCAATGTTGTATTGACAAAATGATGACAGCTTAATGATCAAATAAAAGCTAAAGGGAAGAGAGAAAGTTAAAAAAGGTTGGAGTTTGGGGGGGAGGGGCAAGGAGAAAATGTTTCCTTCTTAAGAAAACAATGGGATCAATTCATTTTGAGATAAAATTTTGAGAGACAGTCCAAGGATGCTTCCCTCTTAGCCTTTCTCCCTGCCTTCCCTCACTGCTTGCCTGCCTCTGGCCATTGAGCCCTCATGCTACTCTACTGAGCACAGGTTAAGGGGGAAACAGCAGAAGGGAAAAGAACACAACCAAAAAAGAGTCAGTTATATATTTTATTTCTGGCTCAAGAAGGGGGATTGTCAGGGCACACTGACTGCTCTGGGATTTACTAAGCCTATAGCCTGAAGAATTGTAGGCCTTTGCTTCTCTTTCTCCCACAGAAGCCCTCCTGTATATTCTAGAGGGACTGAATACATGCTCTACCTGTAGCAAGGTCATCCTAGTTAAATTTGCCATCAGCTGATATTACCAAGACTGTAAATGGGCCAAGAATTTCATAAATATACCATCAAACTTCAGACTCAGTAGACAATGATTGCATTAGAAAAACAACCTATGTCCAGCCACCTGCCAACCCAATCATAAAAGCAATAGAAGTCTTAAATGAATAGGATTGATACAAGAGATTCCTCAGTTTAGGTAAACTCAATCCGTAGGCAAGGTTCCTATAGTATCAATATTTTGTGTTTGGTGGTGATACCTTCTCCTCAACCCTCTCACTCATTACTTTCATACTCATTTCTCTCTTTTATAAAACATTCTGATACCCTTCCTTTACGAAAGCATAAATCGTAAACTCATACAATTTAAGAGCTGGACAAAAACTTAGTGATCTAATTAACAATATAAAGTATTGCCCCTCCTAAAAGTATTCACTTCTTAACATAGACCATGGAAAGGTCTCCCACTAGAACATGGACTATCACCAGTAGTTTTGACATGTCTTGCCCCTGGACTCTGATGACTCTGGAAGAGAGAATGCAGCTGAAGATTTTGCACAGCCCAGCCTCACTTAAATCCACTTCATTTGCAAGTCAAGACCCTATCCTCATGCTGTCATTGGTCGTCTTTGAGCAGGAAGGACAAACAGCAAGATCTGAGTCACAGAATCTCAAGGACTGGAAGAGATCTTGGAATCCACCAAGTACAACTTGTTCATAAATAGGATTTCTTTCTATAATATACTTGACATGTAGTCTTTTAGCCCTTGCTAGAAGACCTCTAGTGAAAAAGAATCAGGGGCATATTAGAGCCAACTTTTATCTGGTCACAAAAGGTGATTGCTAAATAATCAGTGTTGGCATTTAGACCTTTGAAATTGGTAAATGCTATACACCAATGCTTAATTTATTGTTTTGTTGATTAGATTTAAGAAACTGATTGAGAAGATTAAATTTAAGTGTCTCTTGGTTTTTTTCAGAGAGCTGGTTGTTAAATGTTTATCAGCACACACTTGGAAGGAACCCACAATATCCTTAAGGTGACCAGTTTCACTTTAAATAGATCTAGTTGATAAAAGCTGAATGCTAAAAAGGATGATATTTTAGAGGTAGAATTTCAAGCATAATCCAGAAGATTCAGGATGATTTGGAGGAGTGCGTGTTAAGACCTTCTCAGAATCCTTAAAATGATAATATTAAATAGTTGCTTATTCTGCATATGAGTAATTCCAATCCTGTTTATCTTCTTTGTTTTTTTTAAAAATAACTTTATTGATATCTCTTGTTTTAAATTTCATACATTTCCTGTGATTCATTTTAATCCTCACATCAAAAAATAAAAAAGAGGAAAGATAAACTAGAAAATTCAGCAAAACTTATCAACACAGACTGATAAAGATGGTAGGATAGGAGGAAGAAGCAACATAGGCCAAATCTCTCCTACAATTACTTTAGCAAATATCAAAGAAAACTACCAGACAAGAGAGTGATAAAAAAAAATCCAAGAACAAACCACCATGGGCCATTTTTCCAGCCCATGTAAGCAAAAAAAAAAAAGAAGAAGAAGAAAGTCAGAGCCCTATAAGCATTATTAGAAAGCAGATCCAAACAAGAAGTCCTCTGTAGGGCCTTTCATAGTGAGGACTGGGTTGGGACCTCTTGCTGCAGGACAAAGAGTTAGAAGACAGATCCAGTTTGGATGGGCCCTGAGGCTATAGATAAACAAGGAACTGGAATAGAAGCCAGTAGGCTGCTATGTTGCTCTAGCTCTTGGAGCAGGATCTCTGAAGCAAAGTAGCCTGAGGTTGGGATCACTTTCAACAGAAAAAGAAGCAAGTGAAAATTGTATGACTCTGATCCTAGAGCTGATTCAGCCCACACATCAGATCTTGGGTCTATAGCTAATTAGTCAGTATGGAGAGCTAATGGGGACCCTTAAGTTCTATCAGTCTAACTCCATAGAACATTCCAACTAGTTGACAGGGGTTGGGACCAGCAATACTGTACTAGAATTCCAACCAGAGGCAAGCCTGCAGGTGTGTCATAACAACCCAAACCAGGTTCAGGAGCTTACAATGCCCAGACTAAGATGGCAATATCCAGGCTTCACTCCTATATAAGACATTGAAAACTTAGAGGTTCCTATCCCAAGCCACCCTAAGATTCTGGAATATCATCACACTCAAATAGTTGGAGAAAACAACAGTAGAATCCCAGAGAATGCAGATAAGGACTAAACAAAGGCTTTCCTTCTCTCCAGAAGTATGTAAAGCCTGGACTTAACATAAAGTTCTAAATCACTAGAAATAGCTTCTGAAGGATGAGTAAATAAAGAAGACAGTCACATTGAAGAATAACTATGGAGCTATGAGTGCTCCAGACACAAACCCGGTAGAAGAGAATAACTCCAAAATGCCTATACGCAAATCCTCAAAGAAAAATACAACGACTACATGGTCAGTCAGAATTCCTGAAAGTAATGAATCACAGGTTGTTGAGGGTTTTTAAAATCTTATTATAAAGATGATTATTATGATAATCTTATTATTATCTTCCTATTTCTAGAAGGACTGGAATCAGTCAATCAATCAACAAGTAATTATTAAGCACCTACTAAGTACCATGCATTGTGCTAAGTACTCAAATATAAGTACAAATTGAAAGAAAGTCTCTGACCTCAATGAGCTTACATTATAATTGGGTAAGACAACACACAAATGGAAGCTGAGAAGTAGAGAAGGAAAGGTCACAAGTCTGGAGTGGAATCTGGAGATGAATAAGATATGGGTATACTCCATAAATAGAGGTTCTAGGAGAAGCTATCCAATGATGGGGGATGGAATAAATGATTGCTAGAGAACAGACTTGAATGGAAAATCTATAGCTCAGCACAAAAAGCTTAAAATCTTATGCAAGTTAGAGACTCCCTGAAAAATAAGATAAATAAAACAGAAATTAATGACTCCATAAGACAAGAAATATTAAAATGCTGTAAAAAAATTTTAGAAAGAAAAGAAAATATCATGGACTTTATATAAAAAAGAACAGACCTGAAAAACAGACCAATAACAAAAAACCTAAGAGTCCCTGGACTACTTGAAATTTATGATTAAAAAGAGAACCTTAATAATATATTTTGAAAAAACATGAATGAAAAACGGCCAAGTGAAAATAGAAAGTCACTTTCTTGAAGAAACCCCAAAAGATAAATTCCTAGAAATATTGTAGCTAAATCCAGAGCTTTTAGATCAAAGGAAAAATGATACAAGCAGCTAGGGTGAAAAAAAGTTCAAGTATTAAGACCAAGAAGACACAGTCAGGATTATGCAAGATTTGAGAGCCTCCAAAATAAATGAAAACCAAGAATAACTTCTTAGTAACAAGGAATGTAATCCTTCAAGAAGAAAACATTAATTTTAAATGAATTCAGAATCTATTTGGTGAAAAGATCTAAGCTGAGTAAAATCTATGAAATACAAAGAAATTGAGGCAAATACAAAAAGGTAAATATGAGTGAGCAATCAGAAGAAAATATACAAGGAGAAACCAATTGCACTTTAATGGTGAAAAATAAACAAGTGACTCCTAAGAATTATAATAATATCAAGGGTCTTAAAGGTATTAAATAAGACAAAAGACCTTTGATATTGATAATCTTAAAAAAAGGAAGCAAAAATGTATGTATTAGAGAAGAAAAGGAGCAGAAACCTATTACTTCACATAAATAGGGTGTACAATTAGAATACAAATAAAGATGAAGGGATAGGGAAACTAGATATTACTTGAACTTCCCCTCCATCTGAACCAGTCAAAGGAAGGTAGAACACACACACACACACACACACACACACACACACACACACACACACATTGATGAAGAGACACATTACAAGTGGGAAATGTAAGAAGGGAGAGGGGGGATTAAAAGGCAGAGTAGACTCAGGGAGGTATTCACAAGCAAAACAAACTCTCAGACTCTAGACTTGAAAGGCAAATTGTGAAGGGAGAGGGTAACTAAAAGGAAAGAATAAGTAAAATGCTGATTAGAAGCAGGGTGAGAGGAAGAGAAGAGGGAAGAATAAAAGTATATTGTATCAAGGATAGATCAGTAGAGTTGTGCACATTCTGTTTTTCTCTGTCCTCCTATTTCTAGAAGGGAGCAGGAACAAAAAGACAAACTGAATATATGCATAAGGGAAACACAGAGCTGACAATCATGACTAGGGATATGAATAGAATGAACTCACCCACAAAATGGAAGAAGTTAGCAATATGGATTAGAAAGCAGAATCCAACAATATGTTATTTACTCACTTGAAACATTTTTTGTAAGAAAAAAAATCTATTACATTTCAGATAAACTCAATAAAGCAAGGGCAGTAATCATATTTTCAGTCTGGGCTAAAGTAAAAATAGACAGATTTTTTAAAAGATAAGCAGAAAACTACATTATGCTTAAAGGCATCATAGTAATGAATCAACACCAATATTTAAAATAAATGCACCAAACAGCATGGCATATCAATAATTAAAGGAAAAGTTCAACTGAAGGGAGAAATACGCAATAAAGTTATTATAGTGGGGTACCTCAAACTACCCATTTCAGACTTTGACAAATCTAACAAAAAGCTAAACAAAGAGGAAGTTAGGTAACTGAACAGAATTTTAGAACAGTTAGAGTATGTGATGGCAATTGCTGAATAGAAATGTAAAGAAGTTAACATATTCCATACCTATGTGTCAATTTTATGAAAATTGTTCATATATTGGGAAATGAAAACTTCACAAACAAATGAAGAAAACCTAAACTTCTAAATGTTCTTCACATATGATGATGCAATAAAAGTTATGTTCATCAATAAAAAAAACTAAACAACAATTCTAAAAAGAAATGGGTCAAAGAAAATCTGTAGAAACAACATATGATTTTGTCAAAGAAAATTACAACAATGAGGCAATATACAAAATTTGTGGAATGTAGCCATAATAGTTCCTAGGAGAAAATAAAAGAAAGAACAGAATAATGAATTGAAAAATGGAAATTTAAAAATGGAAAACCAAAAAAAAAAAAGAATTTAAAACACAACTGAACACTTAAATAGAAATTCTGAAACTTAAAGATCTTACTAAAAAAAGTTTAAATGTTGACTTAAAACTGGAAGTTGATTTAAAAAACAGATAAATTAGTAGCTAAATTTATTAAAAAATAAGTGAAGAAAAATTCCAGAATTAAAAATTAAAAAATTAAAAGTCACAACAAATGAAGAACAAATAAAGGAAATTATTAGGAATTATTTTGCCTAATTATATGCCAATAAAATCAACTTAAATGAAATAGATGAATACTTTAAATATGCAAATGATTCCAAAGTAACAGAAAAACAGAGAATTTAAGTAACTCAATCTTACAGTCAAATTAAACAAAGCATAAACGAACTCACAAAGAAAAAAAAGTACCATATAGATTTATCAGTAAATTCTATCACAATTCAAATCATATTTAAGTACAATATTACATAAACTCTCTGCAAGAAGTTGAAAAAATATTGGTTCTTACCAAATTTCTTTTTTGATACAAATGTGGACTTGATGTTTAAATCATAAAAACTCAAAAAAGCAAAAGAAAGTTGTAAACTAATATCCCAAATTAAAATTGACACAACTTTTCAAAAACAAAACATAAGCAAAGAGGCTATAGAAACTTATCAAAAAAGATCATGAGTAAGTTCAATTTCTACCAAAAATTCAATGTTTGATATCAGGAAAATTCTAATCCAATAGATTATATTAATAATGAGACTAAACATCATATAATTATATCAATATATAGAGAAAAAGGTTTTGGCATGAAATGCAACTATTTCTGACTGAAAACATACTAGAAAACATGAAAAAATGGACCTTTCCTTTACATGCTAGGTAATATCTATCTAAAACCAAGGGCCTGCATTATAAATAATAGAGATCAATTTTACCTTTCCAGTAAGAAAAATAGTAAAGCAAAGATGTCCATTATCACCATTACTATGTAATATAGTGCTAGAAGTGCTGTAGCAATAAGACAAGAAAAGGAAATTCTGGAAATAAGCATAATCAAAGTAAAAGCAAAATTATTACTTTTTATAGATGATATGAGGAATTACTAAGAGAACCCCAGAGAGTCATCTAAAATTAATTTTAACGAGAACTTCTACAAATTTTCAGAACACAAGATAAAACCACACAAATCACAAACCTTTGTCTATGTTACCAATGAAATCTAGCAAAAATAGATATTAAGAGGTAGAAAGAAAAATTACATTTAAAAGAACTAAAGAATGCATAAAATATTGGGGGATATATTTACTAAGACATATCTAAGAATTATATGAATACAACTTAAAAAAAAAACAAAACATGCTCTATGAGAGGGGTTCTTAACCAGGAACCTCTGGTGCTTTTTTTTGCATTTTTTAAAATATATTTTAATAACTCTTTTTCAATATACAGTTAGGTAGCAAAGTGGACAGAGTGCCAGGCATGGAGTCAAGAAGTCTCCTCTTCCTGAGTTCAAATATGGCCTCAGATACTTACTAGTTGTATGACCTTGGCAAGACACTTAACCTTGCTTGCCTCAGTTCCTCATCTGTAAAATGAACTGGAGAAGGAAATGGTAAATCACTTCAGCATCTTTGCCAAGAAAACCCCAAATAGGGTCACAGAGAGTTGGACATGACTGAAAAATGATTGAACAACAAATTTCAGTAAAACTATTTTCTTTCATAACCCTATGCATTTAAAAGCATTTATTCTCAGAAGAGGTTGATAGGTTTCACCAGACTACCAAACAGGTCCAGAGCACATTAAAAAAAGATTGAGAACCTCTGTTTTAACAGCCTAAATTGTAGGAGAAATATTAATTTCTTATAGATAGGCCAAGAAAATATAATTAAAATGGCACTACTGCCTAAATCAATTTACTTACTTAATGCCATGCCAAACAAATGATCAAAAGATTACTTTATAGAACTAGGAGGAAGAAAACAGTAACAAAATTTAACTGGGAGAACAAAAGGTCAAGAATCTCAAAAGTAATGTAAAAACAAAATATATCAATAAAAATCTATCAAAACACACACACAAAGTAGGTGATTTGATAAAGCAAATATCCCAAGTGGCCAAAACAATCTCCTAGAAGAGACGATTGTTTTTATGTTGAATTCATTTAAAACTATACCAAATGTCAAAAAGAACAAAATCTCCATTTAATTCTAAAGTTTGAGGAGAAATAAAAATTAATAACCATAGTGTCTGAGGGAGAGGCTTTAGTAGTTGGTTGTATTAGGATGGATGGGTGGCTTAATGACGTGGCTCTAGAACAGTCTTCTAGAAGTTTTAATTCATTAATTCACATAATGTATTTAGTATGTTCTTATTCTGTATAACTCATTGTTTTAGATGCTAGGGGGAGGTTTAAGGATAATAAAATCATTCCTGTGTCTATGATTTTCTTTCCAGTGACCACTCTGTGATAAACTCCCTGTACCTCAGTTTCCACATCTGATAATACTTACCTATCATCTAGGGCTGTCATAAAGCTAATGAGCCAGTGTCTGCAAAGCATATGAAGACCTTCACATGAAAGATGTTACAGAAGGCCACTGAATTAATCCTGGCATTTGCTTCAGTTACACTCTCTCTCAATTATTATAGAAAGGAAATTATTTCCATGTAAGTCTCATCAGGTTTTGACTTGCCATAAATCTTAAAACCTGAAAAAATTTTAAAGTTTAAAATGTAAATCTATCTAATTAAAGATAAAGGTTATAGAAACTTCCACAGAACTGAAGAAGGCCAAAGTCTCTGGTAATATTCAGTCTCAAATATTAGAAATAAGGTGAAATGCTTATTCTCCAGTATAGTAGCCCCTAGTAAGCCTACAGTTTCCTTATAAACATATGGATAAAACCTTATCAACTACTCCAAATCAGATGACCTGAACAATTTTCTCTGGCTACATTTGGACTTCCTGCTTCAAATTACTCTCTGGGCGTCATCCACATTCTCCTCCTCATAGCAACCTTGAACTCAGCCCCAAAACCACCTTGGATCTGCCTGGTTGTAATGGTAAGGGAATTCGAAGATCTTCCCTGTCCCTTAATAGGCCCACGTGACCTGCTTTGAGCTTTGGTCCAGCCCACACCCTGAGTCACATAGAGCTGATGATGGGAGGAGATTGCTGAATGGGTGAAGCAGGAAGGGTATGGCAGGCAGGGAGAGCAAGGCAAAGCTGAGGCAGAGTAGCTAGTGTGAGTGAGAGAAGGTGGAATTTTGCCTAGGAAAGCTTGTTGGTGGAGAGGCTTCACAGAGGGAAGGCCTGGAGATGGCAGGGCCCCCTTATTGGTAGTATGTATGAACTTTGTAGTTACCATGGTGCAACTGACTCTCTGGTTTCAGATGAACAAATATCTTGGTTTCATTTTTGAGGAAAAGATTTTATATTTCGTTAATTTAACCTGGAAATACACCTTCATATCCATAGCTGCTGTTGTGGGTATCATATTGGCGATTCAAATGGCAATGAGTATGGGATCGTGAAATATAAAACCTCTACTTGGAGACAGTAAATCTTTAGGGAAGGAAATGGATATCCTGGGATGGGAGGATTTACTTTATTCCTCCATGGTGAGAGAATGGGCTAAAAGCTAAGGACTTTGAAAGAACTTGGAACTGAGGCTACAGAAGGGAAAACCCAGAGATTTAGAAAGATGTTTGCAAGGAATACTAATAAAACCACAGAAACAAGTGGCAGGGATATATAGAGGAGGATGGGCATTGTTAACGAGTTATCCCATTATATGTAAAAGTAGAGACAGATTGCTGAAGGAAAAGGTTCAGCTAAACAGTGTCCTAGCTTTTCTTTAGAAGACCAAGCTAAAAAGTGTGAGGTGGTAACAGAAAAGGCAGTTGTGAGAACAGCTCAGAACAAAAAGAAGGGGAAAGTTAACAACAAGGAAGTGAATGCAAAGCTTGCATCTGCAGGGCCTAATTGGGAGCCAGACATCTAGAAGGAAGATGCATGGGAGGAAAATGAAGCAAATTAAAATGAGGAGCCTTGTAGGAATGTGGGTATATGTCCAATACTACAAAAGAATAAGGAGACTCAAGGGGGTCACACAGTGTTTAAGGAAGTAACTGAGGATTTTACTCAGCAGGAGATCACAGATATTTTAAATTGATCCACTCAAAAATGGGAAAATCATTAGTATCTTGGATGGTGATAATCAGTAAAGAAGGGGTCAGAGTAGTGTGGGCAAATAACATAGATTGTTTGAAATTCATAGGTATTAGTTACAATCCTTTTGTACAACAAGCTTTTTTAGGGATTGCCATGTTCAAGGAGATAACAATGGAACTAATCTATTAGCTTTAGCTGTGGAGGGATGCAATAAACAGTATCCCACTGACTTGATGTTGGCTAGTAGAGATAGACCCTGGTATTCACTTAGAGACTATGAGAAAGTTAAAGGAAAAGGTAATGAAAACTGCAATAATGGATGTTTATCATAGTGCTCCCTTTATGATTCCTCATAGAAATATAATAGTGAGCATTGTTCCTCCTGCTTATTAGCACCTAATTCTGACCCTACTAATTGAGGAGATAGGGCAACCTCTTTCAGAGGTTCTGGATAAGATTTCACAGTTAAGTGACTTAGGGGAATGGGGAAAAGATAAATTTCCTCAAGAGAGAAGAGCAAATAGCCAATGAACTAAAAGTCAATATAGATTAATGTAATGTTAATGAGTGTTAGATGTTTCCCACTCATTAATAGGTCTCAGATGAGCCCATTAAAGGAAGCTTAATTAGGGGAAGCTTGTTTTGTAGGAAGACCCACACTTTGTGTTAGTTAATAAGGGGCTGGGTCACAAGAGTCATGCCCTCCAGCTCTGGAAGTGTATATATACTCTGAGGTGAGGTTTTGCTTTGGGAGCTTCTTTGGCAGAAAGTTCATGTACCAGATGAGATTCTGGATAGTAGTGCCCCCGGCTCTGATGTTGGTGCTTCTCTCTCTGGTAACTGTGTATGTATGTATGTATTGGTCAGATAGTTAGATCTGTCTCCTGGTCTCTGATCTATATATTGCTTATGGTCAGACAGTTAGAAGCTCTGTCTTTTGATCTTTATTTCTCTGTTGGTATTTTTCTGTTGGTATATGTTTGATTAAAGTGATCACTGACCCCTCAAAAGTTGTTTTCCTTTTAGAAAAGCAAATCTAAAAACCTGTGCAGCTGGCCATCCTGTGTATGCTAAGGTGCTTGCTGCTACAATTAACAAGGAAAGAATTGTTTACTATTTTATTAAGAACAGGGATAGATTTTTGAAGAATAGATGGTATTCCAACTATTGAACTATATAAGATGTACTGAGAAAAGGGACTTAATATTAGACTGAACAGGGAAGTAAGAACTGCCCCTACAAATCCTCCTGAATCATTGCATTCATGTTCATCACACCTGCAGGGAGAATAGGGAATTGGCTAAGACCCAGCTCAGATTCAAGAAAAACACAGACAGGATTACAGACCCCATATCAGTTTAACCATAAACTGGAAAAAAATGGATCAACTACCATAACTAGGGCATTAACAGATACTGGGGCAAAGGACTTTCTTACATAAGGAAGCCCTGCAGTAAGGAAGATGGGAATTCATGCAGTCCTAATGGATTCATGGACTCCAGAAGCATGTCTGATGTTATATTTACCCTGCTTCTGGCTACTGTCTCCTTATTCTTTTGGGCTTTTGTCTGTTCTTGTTTTGTCTTATTTGCTGGATTTGTCTTCTGCAGGCTTAGTGCCTTCCACTTGCAGATGACTGACTACTTAAGCTGATGTCATCCTGCATCCAAGACTGTGATGTATCGCCCCTAGATCTGGCATCAACCAAACTCTGGATAATGGCTAAAGAACTGACCTTGCAAATGGGACCTCACAAGGCAGGGACAGCTCTACATCTAATCTCAGCAGGAAGTAGTTACAGAAGAATGGGCCTTTACTCCTTATCCCAAGGGATTTTGGGTCCCACTCATTTGAGGGGGGAATGATGCTTGTGCTCAAGTTCCCACCCTAAGATATTACTTTATGTGTTTATTTTGTGTTATCCTTATTATACTGTTGTGAAGTTATGTTGATACCAGTTACCCCTAAACTCCCAGTGATCCATTAAAGGACATGAAAGATCTTGGGGCTTAATGTAATGGTAAAGGAATTTGAGGATCTTCCCTTCCCCTTACTAGGCCCATGTGAGCTTCTTTGAGCTATAGTCTGAGTCACATGGAGCCAATGGTGGGAGGAACTTGCTGAATGGATGGAGCAGGAAGGGTGTGGCAGGAGCTGGGAGAGAGAAAGGCAGAGCTGAGGCAGAGTAGCTAGTGTGAGTGAGAGAGGGTGGCCTATGGAGGGAAGGCTTGGGGATGGTGGTATTCCCTGTATTAGTGGTGTGTATAAACTTCTTTGTTACTATGGGGAATTGACTTTCTGGTATTTGAAAAAGTATTTTGGTTTTGTCTTTGAGGAAGAGACTTTATATTTTGCAAATTTACCCTGGAAATACACATGCATATCCATAGTTGCTGCTGTGGGTATCATGTTGGCAATACACTGGTGAAACGTTGCCTTATCTTGCCTTGGAACCAAGTGTCCACCTCATTTCCAGAGCTCTGGCTCTAAGTACATGGTCATTTTCTAGCTACCCATTGTATGTGGCTTTCCCCAGTTAGAACACAAGCTTCTTGAAGTAAGGAACTATCTATGATTTATATCCCCAGTGTTTTATAAATGTATTCTTCCTCTTTGTCACTGTGTCTCTGTTTGTATCTGTGTCTTTCTCTCTTTCATATTTCATGAGTGGAAAAGATAAGGAAGTTTTCTCAAATCTTTCTAAATTTCATCCTGAAAAAATGCTATTATTCACCCTTCCCCTCTAACACACCTCTTTGGGAAAGTAAAAAAATTATTTAAACTGCTTGATGTTCAATGTGAAAAATAACAGATTTCATTATTTGTGAAAAGAATAATTTATTAAAATAAAGCATTTTTGAAATAAGCCTGCTTTCTAGTTTTAGCAGATTAAAAGAAAGAGATAAACAAAACCTTTTTTAAAAGTCCCCCACCCTCCTAACCCAAACCAAGGTGTTATATTTCTGTACATTTTTGCACTTCCATTTCACACTTCAAAATATTTTTTTTCCAAAAAAGCCCAGTATAAAAATCAGAACAGCTATCACAAGAAAAATGCCATTAGCATTAACATTTATGTAGTTACTGAACAGTTTATTAGTCAGTCATCTTAGCATCAGTCAAAAACTATCTCATCCGGATTTTCTGGCTCACTTAAAGAAATGTATCATAGGCTAATTACATAAGTTACTGGTGAGAAGAAGACAGTTGAATAGCAACCAGAGAAGAATATAACACAAGGGGATTTGTGGTCAGAGAGGCAGAGGAGAGAGAGACAGAGAGGATGAGAAAGGAGAGACAAGGTGAGAGGAGAGGCAAAAAGGAGAGAGGGGCAGCGGGAGAACAGGAGAGAGAGAGAGAGAGAGAGAGAGAGAGAGAGAGAGAGAGAGAGAGAGAGAGAGAGAGAGAGAGAGAGAGAGAGACGGAGTCAGAAACAGAGAGACAGAGACATACAGACACAGAGAGACACAGAAAAACAGACACACAGAGAGGGAGAGAGACACAGCGAGGAAAGAAAGAGGAGAGAACGCACAAAGTGCCTTTTGTCCTGCAGGGAATAGACTCCATACTTTTTCTTCTTTTCCTAGGCAAATACATGATTCCCAACCTCCTCTTTTCATGCCTACCCCAAAAAAAGCTATCATCAGAACTAAGATACTGATTTCAGCCCTAATTAGATCTCAGTCAATCATTTCCAAATACACAGGTAGCTCATACTTTTCATTTGACCTCTAACAATATAGCTTATATTTGAAAATCCATACCACTTGAGTAAAAAAAAAAAAAAAACAAAACAAAAAAAAAAAAAACCCAGTTTTCTGGCATTTAAAAAATTGAAGAAAACCAGTGAATTTTGGGTCAAAACAAGAACAATAAAACCCCTACAACTGTTGCTGGAACTGTGTTGTTGGAATTTAGTTGAGAACCATTAAGAATGGTCAGTTAGGAAGGCATTTATTTTGGGGGACTACGTCTGCTTCTTTGTGTATTTTTAACTTCAAGGTTTAGTTGAAAGGATGAGACTAAAGTTCTAGTGTGTTAGTAGTTGAGATCAGAAACCACACATCTCTTCTCTTCTGTTCTCTTTTCTTCTGTTTTAGACTGGTGGCAGATATTGGGAGAAGAGGGTGCATTGTATCTATTTTTTTCATGTTATTATTCCCTGAAAGTTCCACTACCATAGTAGTTTACCCTCCAGTTATACTTTTCTAACTATAAGGATTTTTTATAGTGAACATCTACATTTTCAAAGCAATGGCTCATTCAGTTCCTCTTTTTGCTTGTAATATACGCATAGAATTTAGTGTACATGAGACCTTTATATGTTTTCCTCTTTCAGTTCTAAGTTCATCTAAAGAATTATTTTTTTATCCTAAGGAGGAAGTCTCTCCTGATCAGTTAAATTAAAGAAACATTGATTAAGTACTTACTATGTACCAGGCTTTGTCTAAGATTCTGATGAGACTAAGACAAAACTGAAATAATATTATTTATATATGTATATATATATACATATATAAAGTAATTTTAAGAGGCAAATAGCACAAGAACCTCAGGAAAGGTCTTCAGTAAGAAGGAACTGTGTTCCAAAAAAGTTAGGAATTCTAATAGACTGGGGTGAGAAAGGAACACATTCCCATCACTGGGACCAACTTGAACAGCCATGTAAATGCTAAATATGGAATGTCACATATGAGAAATAGCTGGTAGGATGGTTTGACTAAACTCCACAAAAAGGAATAATATGAAATAAGACTAAAATAATAGTTGGGAACTAGCTTGTTAAGGGCTTTAAATGCCATCTGAGGATTGCGTATTTTTTCTGATGAAGATAGTACAACATACCTTTCAGAGTCAGGAACTATGTTTTTGTTTTTTTTTTTTGTCTTTGCATCTCAAGGACATAGCGTGCCATTTTATCCATACTAAACACTTATAAATTCTTGCTGAACTGGATTTAATTGAATTGACCAGGACCCATATTAATCTCAGAAAGAAAAGCATTTTAAGCCTATATATTCTTGTGTGTAGAATTCTTATCTGCTCCATAAGTGATGATAAATTATAATTGCTATCTGAAGATCCAGAGATGCCTGAAAATTCCAATATTCAATCAAAAATGCTTTCATACTTCATATATGTGAAAGCTTTTTTAAAATTTACAAGTGTAGTTGCAACTGCTCTAGGATAAGCTCATTGGCCAAGACTCCCATAATATCCAGAACATTTGCTCAAGAAAAACTACTTTATCCTTAACTTTGATCTTTCCTGGTTTCTTTGGTTTTCACTATAATTTCCTAGCTGCCCTAAGTGTGGAGTTTTCAATTAATCAATCCACAAACATTTATTATGTATATCAATATAGGTGCAGTCAGATGGAGCAGTAGATTAAGTACTAGACTTGGAATCAGGAAGATTTGCCTTCCTGAGTTCAAATCTGGTCTCACTTATTAGCTATATGAGCCTGGGCATTTAATCCTATTTATCTCAGTTCCTCATCTGTAAAAATGAGCTAGAGAAAGAAATGACAAACCACTCCAGTATCTTTGACAAGAAAACCCCAAACCCTAAATGGCATCACAAAGAGTTGTACAGTACTAAAATGACTGAACAGAGCATATACACATATTTGTGTGTATATATACACACATGCACATATACATATGCAGTATGTACCTTACCTGTCTATGCTGTCTTGGTGACAAAGGCTAGTATGTGTATAGGAAAGGGAATAGGATAAGAAGGATGCATGATTTCATTGAAATAGGCAGCAACTAGGTGAGAAAACTCCTTCTAATCTTCCAACGTAGCCTAGTACTTTATAACCTATAATTTATGATCTTAGACTGTTGCCTAGAGAATTGAGAAGTTACTTGGTCATGTCACCCAGCCAATTTGTATTTAGCTTCCCCCATACTAAAACTCAAAATCTGTGTGGCATCAGATTTCCAAGACCATATAATCTGTACAGTTCTGTCAAGAGAACAGGAAAAATTACCTAGTGCCTGGGTTTAGAAGGCCTTACACTACCTTCCATCTATGATCCTAGAATGGCTACTGCTGCTAAATCCCTCTTGCAAGTATAAAACTCTTTGAAAAACTATCCCTTTAAGGTACAATTGATTTAACCATAAATGAGTCCTGGAAGGAACACTGTGCTCTTTGCCAAGATGACCAGTGTGCATGATGTTCATGTTCTTTCACACAGCAATATTTGATAGGGCTGAGCACTAGCTGGAAAATGTAATTTGCTCAGTGAAGGATGCTCATTCCTTCCCTCTGATTACTCTGTGCTCTCAATATGCATGTAACTGTCTCCTGTCACTTGGCCTCAGATGCCTTTCACGTGTTATTTATCAAACTGGTAATTATTTTTATAATAGCAATAAGATATTAAGTCCAAACAGATAAGTTGATGCAGTGTTAGTTTTTTCCCCTTCCATACTTCTACTTCAGCCCTGTACAAGACTCCTAACTGGGCAATTACAAGAAATATCTTATAAGATTCAATGAAACTTCCCTGGGTACCAGACATATCTTATTGTTTTCTTTGATGGGTTTTATTCTGTGATGGTACAATCACTATGGTAGTTTAATCCACATCAGCAAGACTTCAATTGAAAGAACATTTGCACTTCTATCACTCCTGGTGAAGTCAGGGAGTTTTTTGAACAGCCACTGTGGTTTATATACACACAAAAATGCACTAAAATAAAGGGTCATTTGGCCTCAGAGTGAGCCATGGAGTGCAGCCAGCCTCCATCTATTTCATGCCTGTTTACTACTGTTTCTTTTGGGCATAAAGAAAAGAAAAATATGAAATGGCCCTCAGTCTCATATGGTCCTCTTCTGCTTCTGAGTGATGAAAAGAGGTGGAAAAGGGGGCAGAGGGAGCTGAGAATCACGGAGTTTTTAGACCATTTATAAACATTAACTTCGCTGTTGGTTCTCTAAATGGGAGATCCATTTCCAATGACCAATGAGTTGACATAGTACTAGAGGTACTGAATCATATTAATCTCGACAGTCTTATTATAAACGAAACCACAAGAGAAAAGGAAGTTGTGCCTGAATAGAAGGAAACATCACAGATTCTCCTTGGAGAAAAAAAGGAATTGGAGCATTGGTTAGAAGGAAATATGAAATGTAATTTTTTGGACACATAGTCTTCTTGCATTGTAGTGCTTCATGATATGCATTTTGCAAAAAACAAAAACAGCATGATGATAATTACAGCTCATGTGCCAACATCACTGGTATAGGATGAAGAGGGAGAGAAATTCTATGGAAAACTTCATAGGTAAAGTGATATGAACAATCTTCAAAGACAGAGATAAAAACTATCAATCACCCTATTTAAACCAACCAGCATATTTAAATGCTCCAAATCACTAATAACGGGATACATTAAAACAATTCTAAGGAATTATCTTATACCCATCAAATTCTCAAAGTTGATAAAAGAAAGAAATAGTTCATGTTCAAATAGCTCAGAGCAGAGGAGTTATACATAATTGTTAGAGGTATGGATTGGTCCAGATTTGCTGGGGAACATGTATCACTCAAGAAAACATAACAATTTTTCTTACCCACTAACCTAGTTATCATTCCACTAGGTATGTACTCCAAGGAGGCCAGTAAAGGAATGTCCCACATATACCAAGATAGTCATAGTAGCACACTTCATAGCAGTGAGTATCTGAAAACAAAACAAAGCATATACATATTAATTGGGCATCTTATGGCATGTAAATATACGGAGTATTATGATGTAAGGGATGATGAAAATGAAGAATTCAGAGAAATGTGAGAAAACTTCCATGAACTGATGCAGTTCAAATAAGGCTGGGGAACAATATAGACAAAGGTTATAATAATGTAAATGAAGGCAATTTTAATGAGAATAGAACTCAGATCAAATGCAAAGCACCATTGGACCCAGATGACCATTGTTGGTATATATTTAGCTCTTTGAATAGAGAAGTAGTAAACTATAGGGGTGGGATGTTACATATTCTTTTAGACATGGTTGCAGTATTGAATAGTTTTCTAGAAATTCTACTATTGGGAAAAAGTTGATAACTTGTAACTGTGATGAATGCACTGATAAAAGTCACTAAATAAATTTTTAAATATATAATGTATAATATAAACATATAAATAAATATTTTTTGTATTTACAAATATGCCCCCTATAATATGGATTATATTACATAATCTATTATACATGATTATATAGTATACATATTATATATTATAAATAAATATATAACATACACCCTGCAAAAAAAAAAAAGAACTTGATCAGATCCACCAATTTAAATGACTACTTGGTGACTTCAGTGTAAAGATTAGCATAAGAAATGATGAGAATAAATATGTTGGAATATATGGCTCAGGATAATGAAACAGAAGAGTTCAAAGTCTTATACACTATACAGAAGGCTTCTGCCTATATGTTGCAGGTGTCCTCAATGAATACAACAGAAGGGAACAGTTAGGCTTTCACAAATTATTATCTGTAGCAGACATCATTTTTACAGTCAAACAACTGACTGAATGGTGAAGATAATATCAGATCCTGCTCTCTTCAAGAAGAACGTTGGGAGTCATTAGATATAACAAACAGTAATATCCTCCTTCTTGTCCCAAACAAAAAAACCTAACCCATGACATTTATTGCATATTAGATAGCAGATAACTGATTAGCAAAGGGGAAATTATGCCTCAATCAACTGCCTTTGTACAGTCAGACTTGTTATAGCAAAGATCAAAAAGTAAAATAAAATTAGAAGAATACAAGTTAGAGTATAATTAAAACATTTCCAACAAGACCTATTTAAAATATCTGTTGATGCCCCAAATGAAAAAAGGAGTAAAAGAACAGATATCAACAAACTATTATTATCCTAAGAAGGTTTAACAGATGTAAGTCAATTACCAAAATGAAGAGACAGAAAAGTCCAGAAATAATCTCAATCAGCATAGTTACTCTCCTTGACAGTGGGAGAGATATGGTAGCCAAGAACAACAATTCTTTAGAATTTAAACCCATTTTAAAAACTGGTGGAAAAAGACAGTAGATAATTGTGAAAAATATCACTCCAGAATGGAATGAGAATAGAGGGAGAAAACAAATTAGCTATAATGTGTCAACAGATCTAATGAAGTCTGATAATTTCAATAGTATAAAATTTTATTATATGCCAGGAACTGTGCTAACCACTGGGGATTCAAAAAGAGGAAAAAGAGTCCCTGTCCTCAAAGCACTTACAATCTAACGGGAGGAGACAACCAGCAAGCAAATATGTTTTTTCTTGTTTAGTTTTCGGTCACGTCCAACTCTTCATGACCATGTTTGGGGTTTTCCGGGCAGAGATACAGGCATGGTTTCTCATTTCCTTCTACAGCTCAAAGAAAATTATAATCATTCAAAATGTTTCAATCTAGCTATGCAGTTATGAAAAATCAAGTAGAGGAAGATATTTATTATCTAGACTATGACATCCAATTGGAAAGACAATTGATAAGAGTTTATTATTAGTATACTTATGTGCATATACATAAACATACATAAAATGTGTATATATGAGACCCAGAGAGAGACATGCTTCTTGTCAAAATCCTTGTCAGTATCAAATGATTCAACATCAGAAATGTATATCATTTTATCAGTGGAAATCATATTAAAGAAGAGACATTAACACCCTCTTTGCTTCTGTACCTAATGATCAGGATACTTTTCTGTCTGATTGGTAGCTGAAACTTTCTACATGTTTTCTCCCCCATTAGAATGAGCTACTTGAGAGCAGAGACTACCAGAAAGGTAAGCTTTGTATTTGAATCCCTAGAGTTGAGTATAGCGCTTTGTACACAGTAAGTGCTTAATAAAAGGGTTATTCATTCATTCATTCATTCATATCTTAGACTGACACTAGAGATGGACATTTAACAAGGTTAAACTGAATATGAAAAGGGGGAGTTGTATTTGAAGAATCGTACAATGCTTTAAACTTCTTTCTGAAACAGCTGCCAGCCTTCTAATTTAACACCAACATTCTTGAAACAACATCTCTGGAAAATTAGAGACTTGGGTCACACAATGAGCAATAGCAAGGTCCATGACTGGATTGACTATTTTGTCACATATTTCCAATGTAGAAATCCACACCAAAAGAGATTAAAGAGATATCATTAAAAGAGACAGACATAAAACCAGATGTTGGAGGGGTCAGTCATGTGGCAAGAGTGAGACATAACAGATGGATCTTCTGTATTCTTCACTGGTATTCAGGTAATGTCAAGAGATGTAAAGGAAGGCTTCCAATGTGCTGGACGGAGCCTCTGGGGAATATGGGACAGACTTCCATAAAAGAAAATAAGGATAGTTAGTAATATATTCTAGATTAGAGGGAGTACCTACATTCATCAGATCAGTGATGTCCAATATCACTGAACTCAACTGTCATATAATAGAATAAGTGGCATTGCTACCATTTTAGTTACTATGATTATACAGTGTACAGAATAAGTGTATATTGTTGTTAATGTCTGTTGTACTATATGCAATTGTATTGTGAATATTGATGAATAGAAGTAGCTGGAGGTGAGCTGCACCTAGGAGATCCTATCCTTAGACTAACAGCCCTTTTAGTCCCACATCCCACACGTCTGAGAACAAGGTTTCCTAATATTACTCCTTAAAAATCAGATACTTCAGTTCACTTTTGGCTTTTGTTCTAGCCTAGAATTAACCCAAATCTATGCTTTAGTACTTTTTTTACTTTTACTTCAGACATTTTAGTGCAGATTCACCCAGCAAATATAAGACACATTTAAGCTTTTATGCAATTCAACTAATTGCTTAACTCAAGACTTTAAGTGCAATAGACTCTTTTGTTAACATTAATGCATTATACTAAGTGAGAGTGGGAGAAAGCAAAAAAATCAAGCCCTGTTACTCTTGGAAGCATAATGGAAATCGGAAAAGAAGGAAGGTGAGTTTTTTCTTGATTTTGGTAAAAGCCATGTGGGCAGAGACAAGCTGGCGAGGAACAACCACGAAAGTGGAATGTGAATTTAAACAAAGAGCACGGATTTTCAAGTCAGAGGACGTGGTTCAAATTCTACCTCTTCTACTTACTACCTAAGAGATATTGTACCAGTCACTTAATCCCTCTGGCTTTCAGTTTCTTCAATTATATCATGTTGGGGTTGTACTACATGAATTCTGAAATCCATTTCAATGTTAGACCTGGAAGCCTTCAAACCAAAACATTTTATTTACTCAATTCTCTACACCTCCTGCCCCCTGAAGTGGACAAAAAAAATGTAATTCCTTTGGAAGTGGCGAAGAGTGTCATTGCAAAAAGTTTTTGAATTTTAAAATATATAAAAAATAATCTTTTAATTGAAATTTAGCAGTGTGCTGAATTTTCCCAAAAGAGAATGCTAAACCTCCCTTAAAAAGCTATTTGAAACATTCTGACTCTTCCATATGTTCTTTGTTCAGAGTCTGATGCAAAGGAAAGCGTCTCAGGGAAAAGATACTATTAGAAAGTCTAAAGTACTGTAATTTGAACAGTCAGATTTTTGAGCTCTTAGGAGGAGATAATTTTTACTTCTTCAGACAGGAAGGTTATAAAAAGTCTTTGAAATCAATAAATACTTATTTTATATTTGCAGGAGAAATTGTCTCAGTTTCCTAATCAGTAAAATGGGGATAGTAACAAGGCTTACCTCACAAAGATGTAAGGAGGAAATGATCGACCATATGTAAAGTTCTTTGCAAATCTTAAGGCACTATATGAAGCCTAGATATTATTATTATTATTATTATCTAAGGTAAGCATAGGCCCCAATTTTTTAAAAAAGAAATGTCCTCCTGTATAAATACTGTGCTGTATAGCAGCCCTTTTTGTATTAGCAAAGACCTAGAAACAAAGTATATGGTAATCAATTGAGGAATAGCGAACAAGTTATATTCTTTGAACCTAAGAAAATGCTAATACATTGCACAATGAATAGGAAGAAAACAGAAAAACATGAGACGACTTAGATGAACAGATACAAAGGGAAATCAGAGGGAGTAGGATGAGAACATACGGGACTACGATAATGTAAATGGAAAGAACATCAACGATAAAAAATGAAACTGAATGATGTGAAATTAGAATGACCAAGACTGGCCCCATGAAGAGAGATGTAAGAGGGCATTTTTCTCTTACTTTCCTAAAAGAAATGGTTTCCTGAGAGGGAAAGGCTATATTGAGAAATGTAACCTGTAAAAACAAAAGCTACCAATAAAAATTAAAAATTAGAATAAAAAAGAAATTAAGTATCTAAATATTTAAATTACTCACCCTTAATTCTGGCCCTGTGATTTCATCAATATAAGAAATTCCAGTACAGAAATCTCTTTTACTCTTATCTGTATCTCCGAAGCAGGAATCCTCAGAGACTTGACTTCAACTCATCTTCCCTACTTCAAGGATGTCTCTCCCCTCGAGGTTACCCCTTACTACTCATCCTAGTACAGACTATTTGATTATTTTTCTCTTTAATTGCAAGAACACAATATTCTCCCTACCAGAGATCTGTTATATGGACACTGCTCCTTTTGGGAGAACTCAATGGAAACTACTTAAAGTCTTGAATGTCTGAGTATTTTTCTAAAATTGCCCAGATCTAGGCCATAGTTTTAAGGTTCTTCAAAAATACTAGTTTGGTTTCGCAACAAAGTAAAGGGTAACTTTTCAGTGTGCTGGAGTTGCTACTGATTGGTTGTTTGCCCTTCTAAAAAGAAAACAAAAAGGGCTAGTGACATCACAGGGTGGTGTCTTGATTTACATGTGAGTTGAATTTAAGAGAGGCAGAGTTGTACAAAGTGGTCAACCTCACTCTGTCTTCCAGAGTCATCAAAGTCCAGTGGCAAGATCAAAATCAAGGCATCTTGTGACAGACTAGGATATAGTGGGTGACCTTGGTATCTTCACAGTTTGAACAAGCTCCAAGCGCTCCACAGCATCTACTTCAGCAACCTTCAATGGCCATTGGGAAAAATTGATCTCAACCATCCATCCCTCTGGGGGATGTCTTCATGTGCTTGGGTTGGACACTACCCTAAATCATGATGTGTTTGAGGCTTGTCAGTTGCTCTCAATCTGGCTCAACTTGTCTGCCAATAAGGTTACCAGGGTGTGGCAGGGTGTGCATCCCACAGCTTCTTGAAGCCTCAGGTAAGAATTGAGTGTCAGGGGGGGCGGAGCCAAGATGGCGGAGTAGAAAGACGCACATACACATAGCTCCGAACCCACAACCCACAGAACAGCTAGAGGGGACCAACTCATGGTGAATTCTGCACCCAGAGGCCACGGAATATTGGAGCGAGGGAGATTTCTGTTCCGGAGAGACCTGCAAACCTCTCGCGGGGGGTCCTTCGCGCTGCGGACTGGGCGCCGGGACTGGGAGCTGAGTGCAGCCCTGCAGCGGCTGCGACACCATGAGGAAAAGATCCGAGTGGGCTACGGGGACGGGATCTCCAGCAGCCACGCGGGTCCCTCCACCCACAGAGGGACCTGCAAACCTCTCGCAAAAGGTCCACTGCGCTGCAGACGCGGAGCCCAGCCCAGACCTGCAGTGGCCGTGGCTCTGAGAGGTACAGATCCGAGCAGGCTTCAGGGACGGGATCTCCAGCGGCAGCACAAGCACCTCCACCCACAGGTGACGGGGGTCAGTGAGAGAGTCTCTTTGGCGGGTCGAGAGGGGAGTGGGGTGCCCCCATAGCTCGGGCCCCCCCGGGAGATAGAAGCTGAGAGGTGGCTGCAGACCAGGGCTCCCCAAGCGGGCGGAAGCCTGGATCCATTGTGGAAGGTCTGTACATAAACCCCCTGAGGGAACTGAGCCTGAGAGGTGGCCCTGCCCCGACCTGACCATCTGAACTTAATTCTCACACTGAATAGCAGCCCTGCCTCCGCCAAAAGCCCCAAGGCAGGAAGCAGCATTTGAATCCCAGTCCCCAAACACTGACTGGGAGGACCAGGAGGCGAGGTGGGTGTGAGGAGAATATTCAGAGGTCAAGTCACTGGCTGGGGAGAATGCCCAGAAAAGGGAAAAGAAATAAAACTATTGATGGCTACTTTCTTGGAGAACAGACATTTCCTCCCTTCCTTTCTGATGAGGAAGAACAATGCTTACCATCAGACAAAGACACAGAAATCAAGGATTCTGTGTCCCAGCCCACCCAATGGGCTCAGGCCATGGAAGAGCTCAAAAAGAATTTTGAAAATCAAGTTAGAGAGGTGGAGGAAAAACTGGGAAGAGAAATGAGAGGGATGAAAGAGAAGCATGAAAAGCAGATCAGTTCCCTGCTAAAGGAGAACCAAAAAATGTTGAAGAAATTAACACCTTGAAAACTAGCCTAACTCAATTGGCAAAAGAGGTTCAAAAAGCCAATGAGGAGAAGAATGCTTTCAAAAGCAGAATTAGCCAAATGGAAAAGGAGATTCAAAAGCTCACTGAAGAAAATAGTTCTTTCAAAACTAGAATGGCACAGATGGAAGCTAAGGACTTTGTGAGAAAGCAAGATATCACAGAACACAGCGAGAAGATTGGAAAAATGGAAGATAATGTGAAATATCTTATTGGAAAAACAACTGACCTGGAAAATAGATTCAGGAGAGACAATGTAAAAATTCTGGGACTACCTGAAAACCATGATCAAAAGAAGAGCCTAGACATCATCTTCCATGAAATTATCAAGGAAAACTGCCCTGAGATTCTAGAACCAGAGGGCAAAATAAATATTCAAGGAATCCACAGAACACCGCATGAATGAGATCCAAAAAGAGAAACTCCTAGGAACATTGTGGCCAAATTCCAGAATTCCCAGGTGAAAGAGAAAATATTGCAAGCAGCTAGAAAGAAACAATTCAAGTACTGTGGAAATACAATCAGGATAACACAAGATCTAGCACCCTCTACATTAAGGGATAGAAGGGAATGGAATAGGATATTCCAGAAGTCAAAGGAACTAGGACTAAAACCAAGAATCACCTACCCAGCAAAACTGAGTATAATACTTCAGGAGAAAAAATGGTCTTTCAATGAAATGGAGGATTTTCAGGTTTTCTTGATGAAAAGACCAGAGCTGAAAAGAAAATTTGACTTTCAAATACAAGGATGAAGAGAACCATGAAAAGGTGAACAGCAAAGAGAAGTCATAAGGGACTTACCAAAGTTGAACTGTTTACATTCCTACATGGAAAGACAATATTTGTAACTCTTGAAACATTTCAGTATCTGGGTACTGGGTGGGAGTACACACACACACACATGCACACACGCACACATACATAGAGACAGAGTGCACAGAGTGAATTGAAGAAGATGGGATCATATCTTTTTTTTTTTTTTTTTTTTTTTTACTGAAGAGCCTTTATTGGAAAAGGTGCTGTGGCCAGGAGCCTGGTCCAGAGTCCTCAGAAGGAGCTGAGGGAGGCTGAGGAGAACCTGCAAGAAAGGGCAACCCTTTGGCTCCAAAAGTAATGGTCCTGCATGGAAAGCTGAATGCTTTGTTTTGGGAAGAATGGCCAGCTGAGGGGGTTTTCTTCCTTTCTGGGGAGGAGTCCGGGATCCTCCACAAATCCCTGTGGCCCTTCTCATGCACTCGGAGTGTACTGCAGAGCCAGCTGGTCAAAATCATTTTCCTTGCTCTGGTATTCTTTGATGATTGGGTGGGACCGGTGGGCATCTTTCAATTGTGACAAATATCTGTTCGTGACCTCAGGAGCCTTCCCCAAGTGCTGGGACAAGACAATGAAGTTGATGAGGGTCTCTGGGTGGCTGCTGTCCTTGTCAAGTGCCTCCTGGAGAACTCCCTCTGCATCTTCCCATTTGCCCTGGGCCATATAGCAGGCAGCTTGGCCATTGAGTAGCAGCAGGGTGGAGGAGCACTTATCAGCCATCTCCTGGAAGATATAGTAGGCATCCTGCAGCTTCTCACCACCCATGGCCAGGTTGACCCAGGCGGTGGCCAGCTGCGTCAGTGTGGCATCCTCATCTTGCTCCTGCATCTTTTTCAGCTCCTTGCGGGCTAGGTCCAATCTATCCAGCTTCAGGAGGATCCGCACAATCATGGCCATGCACTCCAAGCTCTCCCCCTGGTGCAGTGTTCGCAGAGCAGCATCAGGGTTCTTGTTATGGAAATAGACAGAAGCAGCCATCAACAAGAAGGTGGTATTGGCCACATCAACATTCTTGGCCATCTTTCGATCCAGGTCTGCCACAACTGCATCTCTCTGGTTTTCACTGGAAAGATACTCTGCAAACATTCGTACAGCCTGGAGCT
Organism: Notamacropus eugenii; assembly: GCF_028372415.1. Classification (NCBI taxonomy): domain Eukaryota; kingdom Metazoa; phylum Chordata; class Mammalia; order Diprotodontia; family Macropodidae; genus Notamacropus; species Notamacropus eugenii. The sequence goes on from NC_092875.1 coordinate 252,959,974, forward strand.
CTGGAGAGGAGTTTGCTTTGATCTCATCTAGTACCACACCATACTTTCTCTGTGCGAGATAAGCTCTGTACAAGAAGACATCTCTTTCCACTTCTTTTTCTGGGCTGGAGAGTTTGACACGCTGCGCCTCGTTGATGCACTGCTGGTAGCTGCCGATGTAGAAGGCGTTCTTCACGTCGAACAGCTCGTCCACTTCCCCTGGGCCGCCGGGGGCCGGGCCGGTACCGGGAGCCGGAGGGGCCATCTTGTTACCGATGGGATCATATCTTAAAAAAAAAAATGAAATCAAGCAGTGAGAGAGAAATATTGGGAGGAGAAAGGGAGAAACTGAATGGGGCAAATTATCTCTCATAAAAGAGGCAAGCAAAATACTTATTAGTGGAGGGATAAAGAGGGGAGGCGAGAGAAAATCATGAGGTCTACTCTCATCACATTCCACTAAAGGAAAGAACAAAATGCACACTCATTTTGATAGGAAAACCTATCTCACAATACAGGAGAGTGGGGAACAAGGGCACAAGAAGGGTGGGGGGGAGGATAGAGGGGAGGGCATGGGGAGGAGAATGCAATCCGAGGTCGACACTCATGGGGAGGGAAAGGATCATAAGAGAATAGAAGTAATGGGGGACAGGATAGGATGGAGGGAAATATAGTTAGTCCTATACAACACAACTAGTATGGAAATCATTTGCAAAACTACACAGATTTGGCCTATATTGAATTGCTTGTCCTCCAAAGGGAAGGGGTGGAGAGGGAGGGAGCTAAAGAAGTTGGAACTCAAAGTGTTAGGATCAACTGTAATGTTCTTACCACTAGGAAATAAGAAATACAGGTTAAGGGGTAAAGAAAGCTATCTGGCCCTACAGGACAAAAGAGAAGACAGAGACAAGGGCAGAGAGGGAGGATAGAAGAGAGAGCAGATTGGTCACAGGGGCAATTAGAATGCTTGGGTTTGGGGGGGGGAGGGGATAAAAGGGGAGAAAATTTGTAACCCAAAACTTTGTGAAAATAAATGTTAAAAGTTAAATAAAAAAAAATAAAAATAAAAAAAAAAAAAAAAGAATTGAGTGTCAAGTAGACACTCAATAGATGAGCAGCCCTGTAAGAGCTTGGCAAGCTCTCACACCAGAGGTGCTAGTCCTCCCTGAACACCCCATACACCCTTACTGATGGGTATATCCTAAATGGATATGCCAGTCATTTCAGTAGTTAGTGACCAAAAAAAAAAGGTGAAATCAGGGAGAATAGGACAAGAATATCTATTACTACAATAATGTAAGTGGAAAGAACACCAATAACAAAAAGCAAAACTTAATTATGTGGAATTATAATGACCAAGATATAACTCCCTTCTCAACTAAGTACTTATATCTACATAAATACTATAGATGGAATTTAAAGACAAATGAATTCTCACTTTAAACGATTAGCATTCATAACAGGCCCATGAGTGTTATGAGCACAGGTGGAACCTAAAATGGGAAAGGAAAGAGTAAATATATCCATGTGAGATATATCCACTTTTGGAATTATATCTATATTCAGTAAAATCTGCTTAGCAAAAAGTCCACCTGCAGTTCTCAAAAAAAAGGAGAGTCTTTTTAATAGTCTTTTTTTAAAAAAGACTTATTGTAGTATGTCTACATTTAATATTTCATGGATTCCTGATATAACCAGTTGTCCGTCTACATAGAAGGTGATGTTTCTGTACCTTAGAGTATGGTCTTGCCTGACCATAAACTTTTGTCACCAGGTAACCATTTCTTATCAATAAACCTCTTCAAATTTTGTTTGGTTGAACCTTAGATGGCAGATGTAGTCCACCATTGGGTTGATAATTGAAATCCTTCTAACTTGGTAAATCCTATCACAGTTCATACTACATTGGAGCATGGGCCTTGGAAAATGAAAGAAAAGAAGGAAGGAGGGAAGGAAGGAAGGAAGGAAGGAAGGAAGGAAGGAAGGAAGGAAGGAAGGAAGGAAGGAAGGAAGGGAGGGAGGGAGGGAGGAAAAAAGCATTTATTAAGTGCTTATTATGTGCTAGGCACTCTCCTTTACAATATTATCTCATTTGAGCCTTACAACAAACCTCGAATATAGGTGCTATTATTATACTTATTTTATAGTTGAGGAAACTGAGACAGAATAAGGTAAAGTGACTTGCTCAGGGTCACACAGATAACAAAGTTGAATTTCAATTCAGGTTTTCCTTAGTCCAGGTCCAGTGCTTTATGCACTACCCTATCTAGTTGCCAAGGTCACCCATGTCAACAATGAGTCATTGAAGTAGGCCTTTAGTTGCTTTAATTCATATGCAGCCCTAATATTAGTAATTTTAACATGCAAAAAATGTCATCCATATATGAGGAATGAATGAGGTTTTGGACTTCATTTTCCATTTGTCCAGTTCTTTTTAGGTATTCTTCTCTTCATTGGATCTCTTTTACCATTTAGCCTAGTCTGTTTTTTAAGATGTTATTTTCTTCAATATTTTTTGGTGTCTGCTTTACCAAGCTATTGACTCATTTTTCATGATTTTCTTGCATCACTCTCATTTCTCTTCCCATTTTTTCCTCTGTTTCTCTTACTTGATTTTCAAAAACCTTTTTGAATTCTTCCATGGCCTAAGACCAATTCATACTTTTCTTTGGATGTAGGAGGTGGGATTTTATTGTCTTCTAAGCATGTGCTTTGATCTTCCTTGTCACCATAGTAACTTTCTATAGTCAGAGGTTTTTTTTTTTTTTTTTTCTGTTCTTTGCACATTTTTTCAGCCTATTATAGGAGTGTTTAACTGTTAAAATAGAATTCTGCTTCCGGGGTGGAGGGCAAACTGTCCCAAGCTTCAAGGGTTTTGTGCAGTTGTTTTCAGAGGTATGTCTAGGGATCTGTAAGTTTTCAATTCTTTCAAGTAATATGATCTAAGGAGAGGTATTTACTACTCTCCTAGTCTATGCTCTGATCTGTGAATGACCACCAGCCCTGGAACTGTGAGGAGCATCACCCCTCCACTGTGGCCATAAGCTGTATGGTGCAAATACTCCTCCTTGCCCTGGGACTGCCACCCAGGACTGTGACCTCAATCCAAGTATGAGCAAAGCAACAGCGTCCTATCTCAGTACTAGCAAAAAGGCCACAGTAATCTCCTTCTGACCAGTTGTTCAGCCCCCTTACATCTGTGGGCTAGAAACTCTGGAAGCAGCTGTTGCTACTGCCACTGCTAATTCAGTCAGTCCCAAAGACTGCTTCTGATTTGCTGGGACTGGGGCTGTGCTAGAACACCCTGTTATGGATTGTGCTACACCCTATCCCAGGTACAACAGACTTCTCCTGCTGGCTTTCTAAGTAATCTTTGGAGTCTGTGGTCTAAGAAGTCTGAAAACCACCATTGCTGGCAGTGGTTTAGTCACCCAGAAACCTGCTCTCAGTTTGCTGGAGCCAAATCTGCACTGGACAGCCTACACTGGACTGAACTCCTGTCTCATCCTGGTGCAACAGACCTTTCCAAGTTGTCTTGTACTGGAAATTTGTTTCATTCCATCTTTTTGTGGATTCTGCTGTTGTAGAATTTGTTTAGAGTCATTTTTAAAGGTATTTAGGGAGGTTTGGGGGAGAGCTCAGGTGAGTCCCTGCTTTTATCCCACCATCTTGGCTCTACCAGATCCAATTATTCTGGAGAACAATTTGTAATTATGCCCAAAGGGCTACAAAACTGCATATCCTTTAACCAGCAATATCATTACTAGGTTTCTATACCAAAGTGATTAAAAAAAGAAAAAGGACCCATATGTACAAACATTGATAGCAGCTCTTCTGTGGTGGCAAAGAGTTGGAAATTGAGTGGATGCTCATCACTTGGGGAATGGTTGAATAAGTTGTATATGATTGATGAGAAGGAAGATTTCAAAAAAACCTGGAAAGACTTAAATGAACTGATGCAAAGTGAAATTAGCAGAACCAAGAGAACATAGTAATAGCTATATTTATGATGATCATGAATTGGTCGTAGGCCAAGGAAGAGCTCAAAAAGGATTTTGAAAATCAAGTAAGAGAAGTAAAGAAAAACATGGGAAGAACAATGAGAGTGATGCAAGAAAATCATGAAAAATGAGTCAATAGTTTGGTAAAGGAAACACAAAAAATACTGAGGAAAATAATACCTTAAAAAACAAACTAAGCCAAATGAGGAGCAAAAGTCAATGAGGAGAATGCCTTAAAAAGCAGAATTGATCAAATGGAAAAGGGTATCCAAAAGCTCGCTCAAGAAAATAATTCCTTAAAAATTAGAATGGAGAAAATGGAAACTAATGATTTTATGAAGAACCAAGAAATTATAAAATAAAATCAAAAGAATGAAAAAAAATAGAGGAAAATATGAAATATCTCACTGAAAAAAACAACTGACCTGGAAAACAGATCCAGGAGAGAAAATTTTGAAATTATTGGACTACATTAAAACCATGAACAAAAAAGGAGCCTAGACATCATCTTTAAAGAAATGATCAAGAAAACCAGTCCTAATATTCTAGAAGCCAAATGTAAAACAGAAATTGAAAGAATCCACTGATCACCTCTTGAAAGAGATCCCAAAATGAAAACTTCCAGGAACAGTATAGTTAAATTACAGAGTTTTCAGGTCAAGGAGAAAACACTGCAAGTAACCAGAAAGAAACAATTTAAGTTGGAGGAGCCACAGTCAGGTTAACACAAGATTTAGGAGTTTCTACATTAAAGAATCACATGGGCTTGGAATATGATATTCTGGAAGACAAATGAGCTAGGATTACAATCAAGAATCACATACCAAACAAAACTGAGTCTAATTTTTCAGGTGAAAAAATGATTATTTAATGAGATAGAGGACTTGCAAGTATTGTTGATGAAAAGATCAGAGTGTTAAGGTAGTGAGAAGGAGTATATATAGAGGACACAGATGTGAGTTGAGTAGGAAGTGATGATGTCTAAAAAATAAAATTAAGGGTTGAGAGAAGAATGTACCAGGAGAAAGAGAAAGAGAGAGGTAAAATGGGGTAAATTATCTCACATAAAGGAGGTAAGAAAAAGCTTTTACAGTGGAGGCTAAGAAGGGGAAAATGAGAGGTATGAGTGAAACTCTCATCGGAATTGGCTCAAAGAGGGAATAATATACACGTGCAATTGGGTACAGAAATCTATCTTACCCTACAGGAAAGTAGGAGGGAAAGAGGATAAGAGAAGAGAAGGGAGTGGTAGAATGGAGGGCAGACTAGGGTATGGAATAGTCAGAAACAAAACCCTTTTGAGGAGGGTCAGGGTGAAATGAAAAAGAGAACAGAATAAACAGAAGGGGGAAATAGGATGGAAGGAAATACAGTTCTTGTGGATTTTCCCTTTTGTTCTGATTTTTCTAATAAGAAATATGTGGAAATATGTCTATTTCTCCCAATTGCCTCCAGGATGAGGTACAAACTCCCCTCTTTGGAATTTAAAGCCCTTTGTAATTGGAGTCAGCCAATTCTTCCAGATTTGAGATTAATTCTTGTGATTTTTTTATATTAGAGTCAAGCCATTTTACTTGCTTGTCCTAAGGTCTAATCTTAAATAAATCTGGAAAAAAATAGACTCAATTATGAAGGGCTTTAAATGTCAAAGAGGGGAGTTTTGTTTTTGTTTTTTTTTTTTTAGCTTAGAGGTCACATGGAACCACAATTTACAATTATAGGGTTAGACTTGTGTTTTGGTAATATCAATGTGGCAATTGTGTGAAAGATGGAAAAGGGAAAGGGAAGACTGGAAGCAAGGATACCAATTAGGGAACTATCACAATATAATACAAGGAGTTGATGAACTAGGATGGTGGCCAGGTGACTACAATAAAGTGAAGGGGGTTATGAGGGATGTGAAGAGTTGACTAGTTATAGTTGGAGAAGGAGGAAGGGAAGGAATAAGGTAAAATCAATAATAACCTCAAAGTTGTGAACCTAAGTGACTAGAAGAATGGTTGTGCCCTGATAGGATTAATGGAAAGAGGTGAATTTTTGTTTTCAGTATGTTAAGTTTGAGATGCCTATGAAACATCTAAGTGTATATGCTCAGCAGGATGTTAGTCCATGAAGCACTACCTATCTCTCTAATTAAAAGTAGTCTCTCCTTTCTCTGTTCTCTGATAGCATTTTGTCCTCTTATCAACCTGTTTATTCTACTTCCTTTAACAGTCATCTATGAATCAGTTATTTGGCTCTACCAAATTGAAAGCCCCTAAAGGCAAAGTCTGTGCCTTATTTTTGTATATTTTCCAGCAGACCACTGCAAGCAATGTTCAATAGTAGATCACTTTAATCAAAAGAAGTAGAGAATATAAGATCCTGTTGTGCTTGCTGTTTGTTGATTAGGGGGAAAAGGGGGAGAGGGAATTGATATGATACAGCAAAATACTACCTCTCAGGATCTTTTTCAACAAGGTTTCTCTGATCCAAACACTAAAATCATTCAAGATACTTTGAAACATAAAAGAACAACCTTTTTATATGACATTTAGAACATCAGGCAAAGTATAAAACAGGAAGATACATACTCACAGTAGCGATTCTTCACTATGATGGAGGAGATCTAGAAGAAAGTCCAAGTTGATGAGGGATTTCTTATAGATGTTGAGGTTTTCCAAATACTTTTGTTTGCAGATAACATAAAGCTAATCACACAATGCTTTAGAATATTGGAAAACCTTCCAGAAAAGATCTATAATAACTCAAAGGAGATTGTTCTAATTAGTCACACAGGAAAGATGAAAAGGATAAAGAATATCTATTGCCAAGATTATAATGTGCGTTTGGATGGACAATATATGAATAATCATCGGCAAGTATATCTGGGAGAGAAAGTACAAATGGACAAGCTGGTCCCAGAGTTGAACAGAAGAAAGAAACTGGCCTGGAATGACTTTGAGAAATTACAAATTTCCTTTACTGAAGCTCTTTTACTTTCTATGAAAGTAAATTTGTGTTGCTCTATGACAGTGAGACATAGAATATAGGCCTCTGAAGAATTAAAAATAAATCTTACACAGAGGGTAATAGAGAGGCACATAATGGATGTGATCACGTTGCAACATGTAACCAGTGCAGAACTCCAAAGAAGAGATGTATAATAGGAAAAGAACACAGGTGGGCCAGGTGATGAGGGAAACAGAAGACAAATGGACAACCAGAGTGATGTACTGGTTGTCTTGAGTTGTCGGGAAAAAAACAAGGAAGGCCTTCTGAATGTTGTATGCCCCCCACTCTGGTGATTTGATGGGTTCACAAGGGCAAGAGTTATACTAGATGGTCAAGCATGGAGGAATTGTGATCACCATCATTGGAAGAAACTTCCAGATTGATTACATCACAGATCCATTTGAATATTCCAGTATCCCCCAGCATCTAGAAATATTTTGCAATAGATGGTTCTCTCTCTCTCTCTCTCTCTCTCTCTCTCTCTCTCTCTCTCTCTCTCTATCTATCTATCTATCTATCTATGTGTGTGTGTGTGTGTGTGTGTATATTTTATTTGAGAGGAAAATAATCCATGGTTTCTTACTACCTCAGGTTTTCTTGTTGTTGTTCAGTCATGCCTGACTCTTTGAGACACTATTTGAGACTTTCTTGGCAAAGACACTGGAGTGGTGTTCCATTTTGCTCTCCATCTAATTTTATAGATGAGAAAATTGGGGCAAACAGGGTCAGGTCACACAGCTAGTAAGTGTGTCAGGTCAGATGTGAACTCAGGTCTTCCTGACTGTAGACCCAGCGCTCTATCCACTGAGCCACCTTATCCCACAGGTCCCTTGTTTAAAAAAATCATACAGTGAACTACTGGTCCAATTCAGTAATATTTCTTCCAAGGCTGAACAACTTCACTTAGAATAATGAGTGTTTGTGTTTTTTAACTGAAGAATGTACGTATCATCATGTAGTTGTCAATGAGGATTTGTTAAGCACCTATTAAATTCCAGGTACTTTGCTAAGTGCAGAGAACTGGTTTGCATTTGTTCTCTTTCAAACTCTTCAGTTTTTGAGTTCTGAGTATTGTTGAAAGTTGGTCAAGTAAAAGACTATAAAATTTTATTTTAATATTATGTATATTTTCCATGCACAAATATTACCTTACTTAATACCTAAATATCTTCTAGGATATATTAAAGGAAATTAAAATGTTAACAATTCCAGAATCTTAAGATGAAAACGAATACTAAAAGTTCCTCTGGGGGTAATACACAATAGTACTGGCTATAGTCTCATTAAGAGGGCTGCTATTCCCTCCTGCTTCAGAAGGAAAAAAAAACAATAACAATAAATAAACAATAAAAATGAAAAAGCTCCCTTTTCTTATTCCTTCTTTCTACCCTAAGGATGTGCCTTGCTTTCCAGAAGTTTCTCTCCTCCCACATTGCAACCCAACTACCTATGGCCAATGATGCCGGTAGGCAAACCATCCTGGGATGGTCTACAATATCCCCAAGGCAGTTAGGCATGATGTATCTGATTTTAGAATCTAAATCTCAGGATTTTCAGAAGTCAAACGCTCTTTTTAAGACTTGTCTTTTAATCAGTTCTCTTCTTTAAATGGCCTCTTACCAGATTATGGACATGTTTGGTCACCTTAAGTGAGAGGTCCCCAAATGTAGCTCCATGTACAAGAACAAGAAATATACTTCATGATTAACTATCCAGCTGTAAAGATTTATTATTCCACTAACAAAATGTGGAATTTGTAGTAGATGTTTTCCACTACTAGCAGTCTTCTCAGCAATGTTAACTTTATGTCATTTTTAGTTGCTGTAGTCACTGGGATAAGCATTTGATTCATATGCCAATTGTGCCAAGGGCCTGAAAGAGATGAGGCAGTAGGCCTCATGAGAATCAGGCAATGGATGTAACATTTCCTCATTTGCAAAATAAGAAGGATGGACTATACAATCTCCAAGGCTCCTTATAGCTATAAATGTTATGAATCCATGAAATAATATTTGAAGTATTCTGTTTCCCTTTTCTATTCCATTTTCAGTTTAGGTTTGAATAGAATCTGCATTTTTGTGGGAATTGAGTGGTTTTTGCATCAAGTGAGATGGAGAGAAGGGAATGGTTACTAGAGAGATATGTGGAAAGTGTCCAAAATATAATCCCCAACAATGTAAATTTGCATACCTCTTAAAAATTTACAAAATATGTGTATATGTGCATATCATGGTTATGTTTAGAATGTTCTTTTGCTATTTTACCATATTTTACTATATTACCACATATTACCAGAGCAGTATATATGACTACTAAAGGATAAAGCCTATTAGGGTCTTTTGGGACGTCAAATGTCTGTTTCAAAAAAAAAACAGGATGCTACATGAATACAAATATGCTTTATGACTTTTGATGATCTCAATAAAGACCTTTTCTCTGGGTGAGAGTTCTTAAATTTGACAAAAGTTGCTAGCTAAATAAGCAGTCCAACTAAGAACATGAATATGAACGTGGTTCTAGCCTGCTAACTTACTGATCCTTGATGGACATTAACCAGTTCATGGTCACATGGAGCAGATAGATACATATATATATATATATATACATATATATAGATATAGATATAGATATGTGTGTATATAGATAGATATAGATAGATAGATAGATGATAGATAGATAGATAGATAGATAGATAGATAGATAGATAGATAGATAGATATAGCACTTTTTCATATGGGCCTAATCTTATTTCATGGTGTTCTAAACAGAATCTTAGCAATGGAAAAAACCCTCTACCTAGTGTTCATGCAGAGAGCAGATGGCTTTCAGTTCCTATCTGAGTGTGGGGCTAGTTCTCAACTCCCAGCATGACATCACTCTTCCTTGGGAGCAGCATACCAGGTGCAAGCCATGTTCACTCCAGTTTCTACGGAGACCCCCATATGCTTTTTTTTTGTCACAGTTGAACAAAGGAGTCGTTTCCTCACTTTGCATTAGTGTAACCTGTTTTTCCTCCTTTCAGTTGCATCTGTATCAGAGCAAATAAATACACCAGCAAGGCATAAACTGGAACAAGTAGTGCTTGCTGAATGGGGATGTCTCATAATGAAAACTAACTCAGTCCTCTTTAATGTCTTGGTCTTGTAGCATTTGTTTCATCAGAATTTTTCTGAAAAGAAAGCTATTTTTCTTATCTTTAATGTCTTCCCGAACTTAAGGTAGACAAAGAATAGACAGAAGATAAGGAGAGAAAGAAAAATATCTGGAACAATGCAGAATGCCTTGGAAACATTTCCCTTATATAGACCTAGATCTAGTATGTGCTTTGAATTTATCTTCACAAAATCCATGTTGATAATTGTTCCTTCTCAGTCTTGTTAGGATAATTCTTGAGCCTTCAAATAACAAACCTCTAGGTAGATGACAGCTAAAAACTTAGTTAATTTATATCTGTTTTTAAATTATTATTCAGAGAGGCAGCATGGCATAGCGGATAAAATTGATTGACCTCAGAGCCAGGAAAACCTGAATTCAAGTCCACCTACTGGTCCTGGCAACTCTCCAAGACTGAGTTGCCAAGAACATGTTGACTCACATTGTTAGAGGTAATTTCCTCATCTTAAAGTTCCTTATATGAATGGATATATTATTGTTCAGTCATGATGATGCTAAGCCACAGTAGAATCAGTATTACTTCATAAAACTTACTACTTCTTTCCCAAATGATGGAGTGGGCTGCCTTTTAGTTGCCAATATGGGAGATAGATGTTTTGAGATTTTAAAAGCATGATATGTGATAACTGTGGCTTTGTGTTTCATTTTTGAATCTTTTACCTCTACTGTCCAGGATAGTAGATCTCAAAGATCCCCTTGATCTACTTACAGTGTCGTACCAAAACAGATTTGCCAAGAGGTCTACACATGCTAAATGACCAAGTGCCTGTTTTGGTTTCTTATAAGCAATGCAGACAGTTAAACTTTGGTTTTTCAATGACTTCACATTCTCTACCATGTGGATACTCCTTCTAGTATATAAAAAGCAGTTTCTCCCCACCAAAAGTCTTTTGGTTAATACTTAACCATTTGACTTCATGGAAGAAAATGTATGCATGGCACAGTTTTCATATTAATCTGAATTATTAACCTTTCCTGAATCACTTTCATAAGCCTAGATAATTAAGAAAATAACAAAAAAAAAAAACCTGATTTGTATCACTTGTTGATTTCTCAGGTATAAAGACTGACACTGAACATACACTCAGAGCTGATAGGAGCCTGTGTGAGCCCACTATTCCATACCTTCTCACTGTGGAGAAATATTGTATACATTGTTCCAACAACACTCAGTAGAAGATCCATGCAGTGCACCAAAGGCCATTCTCTGGTCCTTCTTAATATTGTATGATTTCCCTCATATAGACCTAGATCTAGTATGTGCTTTGATATGCTCAGGCTGTCTATTTCTCATCCTTCAATTTTGCCCACTTATTTGTTTTTTAGCAGAGCTGCAACTACTGTCAGGATCTCAGGTCTGTTACCTAGTGTGCTGAAATACAAAGGAGGTTTACAGCCCTACGTTCCTTCACCAGTCTAGGGAGAAGAGCTTAGCACCTAGGTAACAAGAATAATTAGTTAAAATCACAAGCAGATGGCTGTGTTTACACCTTCATCACCACACCCCAGGTGAATCTCTCCCTGACATGTTAGTTCCTTCCACTCACAACCCTCATACCACCAACATCATTTAAAGATATGTGTTCTGCCCTGCGCCCTGGGCATATTTTGTGCAACCTGCTCCAGAAGTAAAAAGTTGCTAGTGAAGTATGTGCTTTACAGACATTTACATCCCTAATGATACCTTTCATGCCACTTCCTATGCACAAGACATTATTGGTCGCATAAGTGACACCCACTCTGAATTTTAACATTATCTTTCATCTTGCCTGCAATTTCGATTCTTCAGAGACCATAGTGTTTCCTGAGCAGCAACCCAATAGCATAGCTACATAAATATTCAATATTCAAACTGATTTATGATCTTATCTATGCAATTGTTTCTATTAAAGATACAGATTGCATTCTATATATGTTATGTGCTTTTTGTTATGTAGTGCACATGTGTGTATATGTGCATGCATCTAGGAAGTACAGTAGAGAAAGTACCAGACCAGGAGTCAAGAAAACCTGATTTCAAATTTGGTCAGAGATACTGGCTAGCTGTAAGACCCTGGGCAGGTCATTTAATTTTTGCTTGTCTCAGCTTCCTCATCTGTAAACTGAGGATAATAATAACACCTCTCACAGTTGTTCTGAGGATAAAATGAGGTAATATTTGTAGAATACTTTGCAGACCTTAAAGTATATGTGTGTATAATTGTGTAGCATATATATGTGCATAAAATTATATATATGTATATATAAATAATTCTATGTATGTATATATGTACACACAGAGAATTAATTTGCTTAAAAATTTATGTTCTTTAAGGAAATCTGCTTCTATCACTTTACCTAAAATTTCAATAAAAGGACCATTTTTCCTACAGTCAGAATGGATGCTAATTTGAGATAAAGCACTTCAGACAACATTCACAATTCTCAGTTTTTTAAAGAGCAGATAATTGTCTTCTCACCCTCAGAAAAATGAAAGCAAAATAGAAAATTTTGATTCTTAATTTCCTCTTATCATGTGAGGCTGTAGTGAACTAAGATGGATTTGTATTTTATACATACATTTTACTTTCTTATAAACAGTAGGGTGGTTGCCCACTTGCACTGGTAAAGGGAGTTTTCCTCACCTAGACTTCTCCACTCCCCACCCCACTCCCCAATCCATTGTTTCACAGGAGACTACATAATTTCTAATTGCAGATCAGGGAAGAGGTATCCTGGTAGCATCCTTGCAAAACATCCTCCCTCCCCTACTTCTCTCTTCTCAGGAAAAAAAAAGATGAACGAATAGACAGGTACATGTAGGTTGGAATTGGTTTGTAGCTGACCTCTCTGAGCTAATGACAAAGGCAGAGCAGAAGCTGTAGGTCTATTATGCAGTTTGGAATGTCAGTTAGAGCTGAACATTCTGAAGCCACTAAATAGTCCTTGGCTGGCCTGAGAGAACAGCTCAGGGGATACCTTCAAGTACCACCACACAGATTGACAGCTCCAGATTGGAAGCAGTCAGTAGCAGGAGTCCAAGTCAATAAATCAGAGAACAAATAAATCCTGGATTTAAAAAGGCCAAGGCCAAGCAACTCAACTGAGAAATGTTTCCTCAGCTGTAAAATGGGGATAATAATATCTGTGCTTTCTCCAAGGGATGTTGGAAGGATTAGGTAATGTTTGGAGAGTGGTTTAATCTTCTTAAATTTAAAAAATAAGATCCTATGGAAGCAAAAAGCATTTTTTTGTTCTCAATAGACATCCAAGGGCAGAAATTGTTGCTATTGCTTTGTTTTGTTTTGAGAGTATTTCAATGAGGTATTTAAAGGAATTTTATTTGCAAATCTTAGGAGAAAAAAATAAAATTAGGACTGCATGATTATTTTTATCTAAAGCTCGTTAACTTTTCTTCTACAGTTTATCTAAGTCACAGGATAGGAGGGAAAAGATAACAGCTGGTATTGGCTAGGAATTACTGTGCTAATTAAAATTGAGATGTAGATACTGGCAGCTAGTGGCATGTAAGTATACCTGTCCTATCCACCAAGAAGGAATTAAAATCCACTTAGTACAATCAGCACATCAATACTCTGGTGTTTTATTATAAGCCAGCTAGGTTGCAGAGAGATAGAAACCTCTTTTTTTCAGCTTGCAAGGAAGCTAGGCTAATAACTACAGTATATAATAATCATCACACAACAGCTAGTCTGTGTATGGGTGACACTTTGATTGAAGCCAGTGTCAATTCCAAGGCCAAAATATATTACATGAAGGCTAGAAGCTAACTCACGGATTCATAAAATACCTTGAGTATATGCATTGTGTGTGTGTGTGTGTGTGTGTGTGTGTGTGTGTGTGATGGATATTGTGCCCCTTGCTCTCATCATGATCACATAAATGAAGGACAGTTAAAACTTACTTGGCTTATTCCACCATGGCAACACAGAACCATGAAACAATTTCTTAAAGGAACTAATTAAGGAGAGTCCCTGAAGAGAAGCCAGTTTTGATAGATTCCAACAGTCATGCATCTAAATAATGACTCATCACAGGGTGAGGAAGAGAGCAATACTTTTCACAATTGCATCTGATTTTTAAAAGCAATACGGTTTCTTGAAAAAAAAAACCCAGCCAAAATGCCCTTTTATAGATAAATGTGCTCACAAAGTATTCAGCCTGGAAATTAAGTTTCCTCCTATTTAGTAATTGATTTCAATTGATTATTTAATTTCATAACTCCAATTTTTCTAAGTTATCAGTATTAGTACAGTGTAGTTCTGTGGCTTACTAGCATAGGGAACTCCAAGTGGGATAACGCACTTGAAAATGTAAATATGCACCAGTTCTACACTTACAACTTTTAAAGTTACCTGGAACAAAGAGGTTAAGTGACTTCTTTAGGGTCACACACTCAGCAAATGTAAAATCAGGACTTGAACTCATATCTTCCTGATTCTGAAGTTGAATCTCTTTCCATTGCATACCTCTCTCTCTCTCTCTCTCTCTCTCTCTCTCTCTTTCTCTCTCTCTCTTTTTCTCTCTTTCTCTCTTCCCCCCTCCCCTCTGCACACATATGCGTATACATAAACATATATATATGTACATATATATATATGGATGTATATATGCACAATCTTATAAACAAAGACAGAGGGGATGTATAAGCACCAGAGATTTCCAACATTTCTCATTTCTATTACCAACTGTGTACACATAGTACACATATAGTGACAATTTTAGATCATTATACATTTATGACATTTTAAGATAAAAATTAAAGTTATATTTATGATAAAACAGAAATACATCTAAAACATATATGTAAGTGCGTGTTTTATCATACATATTCTATAGAAATATATGGGCAGTATAAATATGTATAGGATAAACACATATGCATATGTGTTTCTTTGTTCTATAAATATATCTATTGTAATTATTTTTTATCAAACATATACATTTAATTTTTATCTTACAGATATTTGTGAGTATGGCATCATGATCTAAAATTATCACTTGGCTACCGAATATACATAGTTAATAACTGAAGTAAGAAATGGAAGAAACTTCTGATGTTTATATATTCTATCTTTGTTTATAAGACTGTGGAAATGCAGTGGGGTTAGCATTCATGGCTATTGACTAATCAGTTGAAATTAAATATAATCTATACTCAGCTCTCAGGAAGCGTTTGGCAAGGATAGCATTGATGATTAAGTCCACAGATAATTCCAAATCTTACTTTAGCCATTAGTTTTAATCTCTTTTCTCATTAAGCTTTACCAGAACAGAAAACAAGGAGGAAATTTGGCAAATTTTATTTTTACCTCCTTTCTCTTCCTTGGCCCACTTTTCATTTGAAATAATTAATGATTTGTGCAGCAAAATCACTCAGTCAACAAGCTTTTATTAAACACTGATTGTATTCCAGATACTGTGCTATGTGCTAGAGACATAAATTCGAAAAATGAAACAATCCCTACACTCAATGAAGTTTCCATTCTAACTGAATAAACAACAGTTAATCAACAGTTAATCATACTAATCAAACCATCAAAGAATTTTTATAGGTGTAGACAAAATAATAAAATTCTTCTGGAACAACAAAAGGTCCAGAATTCCAAGAGATTCAATAAAAAATGTGAAGGCAGCCTAGCAGTACCAGATTTCAAACTATATTACAAAGTGGTAATCATCAAAACAACTTGGTACTGGCTAAGTAATAGAGTAGCAATTCAATGGAATAGATTAGGTATACAACCATATGTAAATGACCATAGTAATCTAGTATTTGATGAACCCAAAGATCCAAGCTTTGTGGGAAAGAGCTTACGAAATGACAAACACTGCTAGAAAAACTAGAAAGAAGACTTGCACAAGTAAAACCAATGTAGCCAAAATTTAAAAGAAAGCAGGAACCTGGAAAAAAATTTACAACAAATTTCTCTGATAAAGGCCCCATTTCTCAAATATATAGGAAGTGAGGCTAAATTTATAAAAAATAAGAGCCATTCCCCAATTGATAAATGGCCAACGGATATATACAAGCAATTCTCAGAAGAAATCAAAGCTATTACTAGTCACATAAAAATGTTCTAAATCAGTATTGATTAGAGAAATGAAAATAAAACAATTCTGAGATACCACCGCACATTTGTCAGATTTGCTAATATGACAGAAAAGGAAAATGATGAATGCCAGAGGGGATATGAGAATATAAGTACATTAATGCTCTTTCGGTGGAGTTGAGAACTGATCTAACCATTCTGAAGAGCAATTTGGAACTATGCCCTAAGGGCTACAAAACTGCTCCCTGGCAATACCATTATTAGGTCTGTAGCCCAAAGAGATCAAAGGAAAGGAAAGGGGAAAAACTTACATGAAGAAAAATATTTATAGCAGCTTTTTTTGTGGTGACAAAGAATTGGAGATTGAGGGGATGCTCATCTGTTGGGGAGTGGCTGAATAAGTTGTGGTATATATTTATGATGCAACACTACTGTGCAATAGAAATGATAAGCAGTATGATTTCAGAAAAACCTGGGAAGATTTATGTGAGCAGAGAACCAGAAGAATATTGTATATGGTAAGAGCAATATTGTGTGGTGATCAATTGTGAAAGACTCAGCTACTCTGTTTAAGACAATGATCCAAGACAATCCCAAAGGATTTATGATTTTTTAAAATGCTATCCATCTCCAAAAAGGAAACAGATGAACTCTGAGTGTAAATCAAAACAATTTTTCCCTTCTTTTTCTTATTTTTTTTTGCAACATGGCTACTATGAAAGTATGTTTTGCATGACTTCACATGTATAATTGATATTATATTACTTGCCTTCTTAATGGTGGGGGCAGAACAAGGAGGAAGAGAATTTGGAATGCCAATTTTTTTTAAATGAATGTTTTACATAAAAAAATAATTGGGGAAAAAATACATTTAGGAAACACTTATTGCTTATTTATATAAGTATATGTATGTGTATATATATAGTGTGTATGTATATGTTATATATAATATATATATATGGAGAGAGAGAGAGAGAGAGAGAAAGAGAGAGAGAGAGAGAGAGAGGAGAGACATACCCACGGTGTGCAAGGTACTGTACTAAGTGATAGAGACACAAAGAAAGGTAAAAAATAGGCTTCTCTCTCATGAACTAGACAACATAAAAACAAGTACGCACAAACAAGTTATATACAAGATAAACTGAAGATAATTATCAAAGGAAAGCCATGAGTATTTAGGGGGATTGGGAAAGCCTTGTTGCAGAAGGTGGTATTCCAGCTGAAACTGAAAGGAACCAAGGAAGTCAGGAGGTAGAGATTAAGAGGGGGAGAATTCCAAGGATGTGGACAACAGCGAAAAACTCAAAGATGAAGTATCTATTTCAAAGAACAGCAAGAAGGACATTGGATTACAGAGTATATGAGGAGGAAGGAGTAAAAAGACTGGAAAGACGGGAAAAGGTCAAGTTAGAGGGATGATTTTAGATTTGAACCTGGAGGCAACAGGGAATCATCAGAGTTGATTGAATGGAGGTGGGGGTGGGGATGAAGAGGTGACATGGTCAAGCTTGTGCTTTAGGAAAATCAATCTGACAGCTGAGTGGAAGAAGAACTGGAGTGGGTAGAGAGTTGAAGCAGGGAGGCCAATCAGAAGGCTATTGCAATATTCTAGGCAAGACATGAGGAGGGCTAAAATCAGAGTGGTGGCAGTCACTGTGCTAGGCACTGGAGATACAAGTACAGCTAAGGAAACAATCCCTAGTCTCCATGAGTCTATATTCTAACAGGGGAGACAAGTTCATATAAAAATATACAGCATAAATGTGAAGTCACACATGTACAAATAAAATAAATAAATGAATGAATAAGGGAATGAATGAATAAATAAACACAAGATAAATTAGAGAAGAAGCACCAGTATTTGAGAAAATTAGTAAAGGCTACACGTAGAAAGTGTAGAGTGAGCTGTTTCTTGAAAGAAGAGAGGAATTTTAAAAAGTGGAGCTAAGGAGGGAGCACATTTTAGGCATAGGGAACAGAGAAGATAAAGGTATAAGGATGAGAGAGGTGGCCAGTCTGACTGGATTATGGAGTATACTGGAAGAGGAACAATATATGAGAATGGAAGGATAGATTGGGAATGAGTAATTCTTTGAAAGCCAAAAAGAAGAGTTTATTTTCTGTCCTCAAGAAAATAGGGAGTTACTAGAATTGATTGAGTAGATTTGTGATTAAGGAAAATCACTTTATCAGTAATATGTAGGATGAACAAGAGTCGCAAGAGAGAGGCAGGGAGGTGAACTAGGAAATTATTTAATAATCTAGGGCAGTGGTGATGACAGTGCAAACATAGGTGGCAGCTTTGGAGTTGAGAGAGGAATCTGATACGAAAGATGTTGAGGAGGTAAAAACAGCAAGATTTGGCAACTGATTGTCAATGTGGAGTGAGGGAAATGAGGAGTCCAAGATAACACTGAAATTACTAACCTAAGGGACTAGAAGAATGATAATGCCTTAACAGAATTGGGAAAATAGGATGATTTGGAGTGAAAGATAATAAGTTCAGTTTTACACATGACAAGTTGAGAAATTGCCAGGAAATGCAGTTTGAAATATCCAATAAACTTTTGATGATGTGGGGCTAAAGCTTAAAAGAGAGATTGGGTCTGGACATGAATAAACAAATGGAATAAGCATTTATTAATCACTTATTATGTGCAAAGCATTTTGCTAAATGCCAGGGATACCAATAGAAAAATAAAGCAGTCTCTGCTCTCAAGGAGCTCACATTTCAATGGAGTAGAAAATATAAATGGAAAGTTTCAGCTGCTACTCAAATGGAAAGGTCTCATGGTCTTTAGCTTGCAGAGGAATTATTTTATCTTGTAATATTTTTATTTTAAACAAATACAAAATAAGAAAGGAAAAAAGAAACAAATTTAATTACTAAATACTAAAATGATACAAAATAAGAAAAGAAAAGAAAGTATTGCTATGTGCACAGCAGAACATGAGAGAGGATTCAAAATATACAGCAATAAATTTCCATCTCAAGGAAGCCTAAATAAGAGATACTATGCATTGTGTTGAGAACTGTCCATCTTTACTTCCTTGTAAGTTTTCTTTTGTTTTCTGCCATGGACAGAATATCTTCTTTAGTTTCATTTCTACTAATTAAATCCTATCCATTTCTGATGTTTAACCATGCCAAGGACTTTGGTGACAAGAACTTTCTTTTCTGGGTTTTCAGTAGCTATAGCTCTAGCCTCTGTAGGAGGAATTGTTGGATTGCATTGCCACAACAATTCATTCTAAGAATGATGGCTGATGGCACTGGCCTGAATGTGTTGCTGTTTGCTAAGTTCTTGGGTTCAAGGCACTGGCTGCCCCATTAGGGCATGAGAGAAGATGATGGTCAAAGTGATGGTTTGACTTACCTGGCACATACTGACCTCTGTCTTCCTTGGTGCTTCAGCTAGGATCTCTTGTCTGTGCCATGTATGGCAATTAGTTGGCAGTTAATGGGGATGAATGGTCTCTTCTCCACAGGATTTGCTCCCCAAGATGATGGCTGAGGAGTCTAATTGGATGCAGGAATGATGGTCTGGTGGGGAGGGGTGTTGACACTCTCAGGACTTCTATGTCCATCTGCTTATTGGTGGAAGTTGGTTAGCAGATGTTTGCGGTGCTGATGAGAAATATGCCACACACATACACTTCCCCAATGATTGCTACCCTCCCTTCAATGATGGCTGTGTGGGCTGAATTAGAAGCAGGTCTGATGGTTTGGAGGGCATTGATGTTCCTAGCTCTTGAGTTCAGAGCCCTAGGCTGTCTCATCAGGGTCTAAGAAGAGATAAGAGTCAAAGTAGTGATTTGTCCTACTTAGAACATACTGCCTCCTGTCTCTTCCTCAGAGTCCCAGGTTATTTCAACTAGGCTGGCTTGCCTTCTCTGTGTGTGGAAGTTGATCGGCAGTTGGTAGGGATGGCTGGCACCAGATGATTGCTGCAAAGCCTGTACTAGAATAGTAATCACTTGTGTCTGAATATATAGGCATATGAATCATTTACATAGAAATGATAATAATATCCACGAAAGCTGATGAAGCCATCAGAAGAGCAGCGAGAGAAGAAAAGGTAACCTAGAACAAAGATCTGGGCTACATCCAGAGTTGGGGATCATTATATGAATTATAAGCTAGCTGAGACTGAGAAGGTTTGTGGAGATAGGGAGAGAACCAAGAGTAGCATGAAAAATCACAAAGTCAGAGTATCTGGGAGAGAGCAGTCACCAGCGTCAAATGCAGTAAAAAGGAGACAAAAGAGATCAAGAGATTTGGCAATTAAGAGATTTTTGGTAATTTTGGAGAAAGAAGTTTCACTTAACTAATGTGGTTAAAAGCCAGCCTGCATAGACATGAGGAGAGAGTGAGAGAAGAGAACAGGGAGGAAATGAAGGTAAACAGGTTTTTTTCCTACTAGTTTTGTTTGAAAACGGACGACAGATATAGGATGATAACCTACAGATGTGGGAGGATCTCCTGAAGTGTTTTAATGATGAGAGAGATGGGCAGATTTGAGGGCAATGGGGAGGAAATTGTAGATAGGGAAAAGCTGGAGAGTAGAGAGAAAGAGAATAATTGAAGTTACAATATGCTGGAGAAGATGGAAGGGGATGAATCAAGAATATATGTAAAAAGACTCTTCTTGGTAAGGAAGAGGGAAACTTTATTGTCAGAAAGTGGGAGGAAAGAAGAGTGAGGACTTAGGCAGGAGAAGAGAAGGAGGCCAGTGTGAATAAACCCCATTTTTGTTTTTGTTTTTCAGAAAGGGAAACAGTGAAGGTCTCAGCTAAAAGAAGGAGAAGAACAGGAGGTTTGAAATAGCTTCTGTGGGCAGTAAGCTAGAGAATCAATTAATGAGGCATAAGAGGATTGCCTTGCTGCAATGAGGGCCTAGCTGAGTTTGAAAAGCATGAATTTATGAAGTATTAATCACAATGGTTGTGTGACTTTCTTCAGTTCTGTTAAACAGCACATGAGTAGGAGTAGGGGAGGCAAAAGATAGGAGTGATTCAGGGCTAAGGTTGACATGAGATGAGTAACAAAACTGAAAATAAACAAAAATACTTTTAAAAAGTATTAGGGATCCATGAAGAGAGGATAATATAGAAGTGATTTGGCTCTCTATAGGATAAAGCATGGGAAGAGGAAACTGATATAAAGACAGAAATAATGCCCAAGAAAATACCAAGGGCTGGAGAACTGGAAGTTGAGATGAGGAGAAAAAATAGGTGTAGGAGATATAAGGCATAGGGAGAAGTGAGATGAGAGGAAATTATGGTCAGAAAGAGAAGTGTTAGAGATTTTTTTATGGAGAAAATGAAATACTTATGGATGTGAAAATGAAGTATAGAATGAGGGCATGGGACTTAAAGAGACTTAGAAACTGAGGATAAGGGAATTTGGTGGGGCATCAATATGGATGTTGAAGTCCCCTAGTATAAGGACATGAATTGTGAAAGACAAGAAAATAGTCAGGCACTGAACTCCTTGAGAAAGGAGAGCAAAAAGACTTAAAAGTTGGTATGAAATAGCCACCAAGATCTAGATCAGGCAAAAATATTCAATGGAATGAACTTCAGAGGAGGAGATATTACTGAATGATGTGGTAAAGAGAGAATCTGGAAGTGGCAGAGGGGATTGAGAAGTGTTTCTGCTTTCCTTCCAGGACCGTTGAGTCAGGGCATTTGAATGAAGGCAGAGATGGTACTAGAAAGGATGGTCAGGGAAGCATCAGATGTCCAGAAAACATCAAGTGTCATGGAGGACTAGAAGAAAGGAGTATGAGATAAAGAGGTCCAGAAGGAAAGGAAGTATTCACTACAGAATGGAAATTCCAAAGGGTACTGTGGAAGGGGTGGGCAGAACTGAAATGAAAAATTAGTGAGGTAAGGTTCAAAAGGGGTGATGAAACAATCAGAGATAAAGGCAAGAGACAACATTAAGTAGAAGTGTCTGGAGATTTATTAATGCTGATAGAGAAATAACTGATAGAGGCACCTTATCTATAATGGTAATAATGAGGGGCAGATGAATAACAGAACTCACAGTTTCCACGAGGTATTCTTTTTTTGTTTCCTGTAGTCATTGGGAGCTTTATTGATGCCTGAGATTTAGCAAAGAGCTAAACAAAGGTAGTGATATAGGAAAAGGACCAGACTTAAATAGGATGATTTTGGGGTTTCCTTGTGGGGGTTGGAGATCTAGCGTAAGTCTTGCAAGATAAAGGCACATGGTTAGGACTATGAAGGACACAATATAAGGAAATCCCATTCTCCAGGCTGAGGGTGGGGACAGGGAATCTTATGGTCCAGGATAAGGGGAAGTTTTGTGCTAAGGGGAGACTTTAGGGCACCAAGGTCTTCACAAAATCAATCAATATTATTTTAACTCTTAGGGCACTGTTTCTATCCACATCATTTCCCCACTCAACCACTAGGTAGGAGAATTCTTTCAGGGAAAAGGAATGAAGGTCATTGTCTTCAGTAGGTGCTTCCTGCTAAACAGGGGTGAAGAGTCCTCTGCAGAAGCCACAATAGGTTGGGGGGAGAGATGATCAGCATGGGGTGAAGAATGCAATGCCAACCAAGTTCAGGGCGGAAAGAAGCAAGCTACTTGGTGACATCAAGGGCAGGGGTTAGTACCCAAAAAGTTGTGGGTGAGAAGACACAAAGCAAACCAGGAGTCTAAACAAGCACAGACCAACTATGTATAAGAGCGAGTAAAATGACCAATAACAGGGTCACAATGAGGGGAAAGAAGGGAGAAAAGCCATGACCCCCCAGGAGGAGGTAGCAGGAGATATCAGGCCGGAGTAGATGTCTTGCAACCAAGAAACTTTCTCGTATTCTCTTTTGAGTGCTCAAAGGAAAAATTCCATGTAGGACCTTCAGGGAATACAGGCGGAGAGCTTTGGGGAGTAAGCTAGTATCCCCAGCAATCATGTACTCTGCCTACCCCACAGAATTCCCTATTTGAATTAAGGCATTAGACTTCCAGTCCCAAGGAAGCAGGCCTAACCCCGGTACAGGGCAGGAATCAAGAATCAATGGGCTAGAAACAGAAGTGGTTTAAGATGGGGTCCAGGACACAGCATAGCTAGAAAGCACACTGGCAAGCCCCCAAGGTGAGGGGCTTCTAGACACAGTGATCACTTTTCTGGCTAGTCATGCCCGGCATCTTATTTCACATCCTGCTTCCTGCTTGCTTCTCTGCCTCCACCATGCTATCTGCTTCACCATCCACACAGATGCTTTTAGGAGAGGGACAAAGGCACTGTCCCTGCCTGAGTGGGGGTGGGAAGGAGAGTAAAATGAGGCTGAAGGAGAGTCCAGAGGATGAGGGGAGTGTAGAACAGGTATCTTTGCTGCATGACCATCTGCAGGTGGACAGCATAGTCTCGAAGACACAAATCTCTTATCCCAGTGACTAGAAGATCATCAAAGTCCAATTTATATTTGGACTCCTGGGTTTCAGCACCATTATGTTGAAGAGAGAGATAGGAGAGCTGGTTCAAAATGTGAATGAATTCACTTAGACCTTCTCTGTAGTCACTGGGAGCTTTATTGACACAAAAGCAGCGGGGCTGAGATTTAGCAAAGAGCTAAACAACAGCAGTCTCCAAGAGGTGTTCTTGAAAGACAAGGAGTACGGACCTTTAGTTACTTCCTTCTGCTACTCCAGGGTTACTGGGAGAAGGTTGCAAGGAGGTGGGGCTACATCCAGTTACCCCAGACCAGCAGAAGGCCCTGGGCAGGACCTTTGGGGGGAAAAGTCAGGAAGCAGAAATGAAAGGACTCTAAACAAGACTAAATGGCCTAGATAATAAAAAGTGACTAATATTGGAACTGAAAATTGTCTAGATGATAGTTCCTAGAAAAGTATGAATAAAGAAAAAAAACAAAGAAGAGTTATACTTGGAAGAACACAGTATTTGGAGTCAGAGGACTTTGTGATAAAAGAATAATAGTACTTCTACTAGCTAACATAGATTTGTTATAAGGAAATTAATTTTTAAAATTTAAAGAGTTACAGAAATTTGAATTGCAGCAATTGTTATATCATCATCTGCCCTTTCTTGAACAAGAGGAAAAGCATGACAGAATGGAAAAAAGAAGGGATCTGGAGTCACCTGTGAGACTATGAAAAAGTTTCTTAACTTTTCTGTGCCTCAGTTTCTCATCTCTAAAAGGAGGAGTTTGAACTAGACACATATTTCATAATATTCTTCTATTCTGGTGAAATCCTTTCAACAACAACAGTCAAAAATGTGTTGTAAACCCCTAGAGTACTTTAATATAGTACTTATCTTATTCATAAGCACTTATATGCAGCTTAAGGTACTATTAAAAAATTTGAGTGTAAATCCCTTGGATCATTAAGTTCAAGAACCGCTAAATGGGAACCACTGGACTATGTTGTGGGTTCTTTAATATTTTTGTGTCATGGAACCCTTTGGTTACCTGAAGTCAATGGACCCCTTCTCAGAATAATTCTTTGTTGTATTTTATTTTAGTTTATGATTAAAAGAAATGCTACATTTCAGTTAGAGATAAGTGAAAATGAAAGATATATGTTTTTCCATCCAAGTTCATGGTTTCCCTGAAATCTATCTTTGGGATCTGTAGATTCATGGGTAAGAACCTCCACCCTAAAAGTTTTTTAAGATGCCTTCCAGTTCAAAATCTACCATCCTGAAAGAAAATATGATTACATTCCACATGGTCATTAGATAATATGTATTCAGTCTTTACAATGTGGTTAGGCACTGTGCTACCTGGCTGGAATATAAAAACCACAGTTAAAATAAACCCTGCCTTCAAGGAACTTATATATTCTGAGAGAAAATTGGCTAGAGTCAGTCATGTGGAAAATGTTAACTTTTCAATGTTATGTAAATAAAATTTTTATTAAATGAGATTTTCTTTAAAGTTTTCTATAGACTGACTTCAACTGATTAATTTTGGGGTGAGATAGGAAGGGGATATTAACTCTACTAAGGTTATCTTCCATTATGAAAGTAGAATATCCAGAGAGTATCATAATTAGCCGGCAGTCAAGTGGATGGAATACCAGGCCTAGAATCAAGAGTTCAAATGTGGCTTCAGACATTTATGAGCTATGGAACCCTGGGCAAGTCATTTAACCTCTCTTTGTCACAGTTACCTATACTATAAAATGGGGATAATAATTGCACCTACTTCACAGGGCTGTTGTGAGGATCAAATGGGATAATTGTAAAAAGCACTTAGCACAGTACGTGGCATATAGTAGGAAATATATAAATGTTTATTTCCTTCCCTTTCTCAATACATAATAGTCTGTAGGGTTCTTGATACATAATACCATGAGCTTTTACCTAAAGGCTCATTGACCCATTTATTTGGAATGATCACTATTATAAAACAACATCCATTCCAGGGGCAATCAAGTATTTATCACAAAAGGGGAACTAGTCTGTTTCTTTGCAGTGCAGGTATCTCTAACTAGCTACAATTTGTAGTTTGTTCATCTTTTTTAATGACAGAGACTTCTGGGAATGAGTGACAGTAATTTGGGATCTATTGAGAGAAAAACCTGGTTGGCAGCATAGAATAATCATGTTGTATTTCCACAATCAAGTCGCATAGCTTTCCTTTCCTCAGTCTCTCAGGAAAGAAGCAATATAGGGGTGGTTAGCTGGGAAATTTCCTATGGATTTTTGCTCCTCTACTTTGCCTGGCGCTAAGCATGAAAAAGATGAAAAATGGTGCTATGGGAAGAATATATTTATTGCCTGAAATCTTTGGCATATGAAGAGCTGAACACATCAGAGAGAACACAGATATAAGTGACAGTCACAAAGGTATAATTTCAAAGATTCCTATCTCAAAAATCAGAAACTTTATGTGTCAGTTTAGTTGGAAATTCCATTCTTTTTTAGAAATAAAATGCCAGTGTCTCTTTCTTCAGTGAAATAGAGAAATAACAGTCTCTTAAAGCCAGATTCTCTATAATCATACCTATTTAAATGAGTCTCCTTGGGTACAGTGGTGAATACATGCTGTTTTGTAAGAAGGGATAAAAATGCTATTTCTTGTTAATGAATAATTTATGACATTTAATTTCTCTTACATTTATAGACATCATTGTGGCTGCAAGAGTCATAATAGGGGAGACATTTGGCAATTCACAACTAAAATGTCCAAAATGGCTATTTGGTTCCCTTAAATTTCTATCCTCACTTTTGGATCACACCCTCAAAACCAAAATAACTACTATTAAGAAAGGCTTGGAGTTGTTTTTGTTTTGTTTTGTTTTCCCCCTTGGGAATGAGTAGCCTTTCATTTCTGAATTGGACATGGAGAAAGTTCATGTAAGCAAGGAGAATTTCACTTGTATTTGTCCCATCTATTTTGCTTTGAAAATGTCACTGTCATGTTGGAAACACTTGGGAAAGATGGAGGAGGGGTAGGAAGGATTGGGGTTATTTTTAAAGTCCATGTCATTATACCATATAGGTGATTGACTACCCCACTGATACATAAGGCTGGTTCTAATTGTGAACGTGAAATGCAGTTGCAGAATGAAGACATCTGACTCAAATAAAATGCTGCACTAATATAAGCCCCTCTTCTTAGCCACAAAATTATTGCTTAGCTTCAGATCCATATAATTAGCTCTCTTTTGGGATGCTGGGTCTACCCTCTCTACTGTTTCCTCATCCAAACCACATTCACTGTAGGACGGAAGCCAAATACAGCATTTCAGTTCCAACACTGCTATCATCCTACTCTGGAGCCTCAGATATCCATTTAAACTGTCTGTATGTCTGCGAGGTAGCAGTAGAGTTTTTGTTACACACAAAAAATACAGAAATAAGCTTTAGTGACTTCAGATGCCATGTTAATAAAAAGCACTATGAGAATGGGGGAAGGGGAGGTAATTTTTTAATAGTTTTCTCTATAGATTTTGTTTTGCTCATTTCATGGGTGATGATCGACAAAAAAGTATTCTGATAATAAAGGTAGACCACAAGGTTTTTCCCATTGTTCAAATCTATGGACATTTATACTCTACTGCCAAAGCCCTTCAAGTGTAAGAGAACTGGCATAAAGAACACCATTAAACATGTGTCTGACCTGAAAAGGAGGTAGGCCAGTCATGGAGACAGAGTAAATAAAGAGATGGGCAGCCTAGATGCTACATTATTACCCTAAGGATGTTAAAAGATCCAGAGTCAGGTTCTAGTACATTCTATAAGTCATAGAATCATAGGTTAAGAGCTAGAAGCAAGCCCACAATCCATCTAGTCCAATTCTTCCATTTATGAATTTATAGAAGTTAAATGTCTTGCTCAAGGTCACACATGTAGTAAGTGGCAGAGCTAGGTTTGAAGTTCAGAGTTCCTAATTCCAAATCCATTATTCTTTTCGCTGCACCACGCTTCTTATCAAAGACCGGCTCTGCTAAAAAAGAAACTTGAACCTTAAATCCTTAGGTATAAAAGCTTAATGTTTTACTGACAGAGCTATCTGAGCTTCTAATTCTTCCAGAGAGGATCCAAAGACGTGGAAGAGAGTTATATAGGATAAGAATCCAGCTGGTTGGAGAGCATGACTTGGATTCAGGAAGACTGTAACTGATATCCTACCTCGGACAGTTGCCAGGTATATCACCTTGGGCAAGTCACTTAAGCACCCTTAGTTTCAGTTTCCTCATCTATAAAAGGGGCCAACTAGTTGGCATATAGTGGATAGAGCACTGGGCTTGTAATTAGGAAGACTCATGAGTTCACATCTGGCCTCAGACCCTTACCAGCCATGTGCCCCTGAGCAAGTCACTTCACTCTATTTGTCTCAATTCCTCATTTGTAAAATGAAAAGGAAATGGCAAACCACTACAGTATTTTTTCCAAGAAAACCTCAAAACATGATAATGAAAAATTGAACATTACTGAAGTGACTCAATAACGAGTGATCCTGTGCAAATCACTAAACCTCTCTCACACTCAGTTTTCTGATCTGTAAAATAGGGATGATAATAGCATCCACCTCACAGCATTTCAGGGGCAGCTAAATGGCACAGTGATAGAACACTGGACCAACAGTCACAAAGACTCTTTCTGAGCTCAAATCTGGCCTCAGACATTTATTAGCTGAGTGACTCTGGGCAAGTGACTTCACCCTGTTTCCCTCAGTTTCCTTACCTGTAAAATGAGCTGGAGAAGGAAATACAAAATGGGACCATACAGAGTCAGACACAATTGAAACAACTGAACAAGAACAAAAGACAGATGTTCACAGAGCCTCCCTCCTAGAGTGGTTGTGAAAATCAAGGGAGATAACATACATAAAATGCTTTACAAACCTTTCATTGCTATATAAATGCTAGCTTTAAGTCAGTTTATGAATCTGGGATCCAATGTCCTTATCCGCAAATTAATGGTGTTGGACTAGGTGATCTTTAAGGTACTCCCTTATTTGAATCTATGATCCTATGATCCAAGTGTGTAATTGAGAGATATGTTGGCTTCTAGTCATCAAAATGACCATGCTAACATGAAAGATTCAGCAACATATTTTTTGGTTTGGGGACTTTGGGTTTACTGTTGTTGGTGTTTTGCTTTGTTTTGCTTTGCCCACAAGGGTTTCTTGATTAAAAACCTCAGCTTAAACATCCTGAGAATGGGAACCACACAACTTAGAGGCTCCAACCATCTTCTTATTTTAGAATCCTTACAACAATTACATCTTCTACATCTACATCTTACAACAATTACATCCTGTTGTGGATGGAATGGATAGATGTTTTTAATAAATCTAAATATAGCACTTCAAAAGTATACCATCATGAAAAACCCAAATCTTGCTCAAGAGACAATTATTTTGCAGCAACAAATTGTTGAGTAATTTATGCTGATTCCTATTGGAAAACACTACTCTCTCAACAATTTTGTTTTAGCATGTGGAAGAAGATAATTTATCCATTCAACAGATTAAGTAACTAATGTGTGCAGAGATTACTGAGCTACATGCTGGCTGTGAAAAAAGTTTTAGTTAAGGAATAATTCCAATTCTTAGCCTCACAAAGTTCTATGGTTCTGTACTTTTCCACAATCAAAAAGTCTGCATTTAGTCAAACATCTTTTTTTTTTAAAATAACTCTTTATAGTTGTTCGAATTCAATTATTGTATTTCCCCAAACCACGTCATGTATACAGACAGAGAATAAATTAACCACTCCAAAGTCTAAAAGAAACAGTATGTATATTCATGCATTTAATCATTAAATTAACCTCAAATGCCTAAAAGGTGCTTATCACTATAGTAGATCTAGAAGGAGGCATAATTCTACATTCAAGGTATTTATAGACTACTAGAAGAAGACAAAATAAATTGCTAAAATGTTTAAATATTTACAAGGTTGAATATTGACATAAACATCTGCTTGTGAAAAAGAATTAAAAAAAAAAAAAGCTTAGTCCCACTAATGCCAGTACTTTTCTTGAAAACAGACCCAGAATGGGATTTGAATTAAAAGGACAGTGGTGCAATTTGATCCCTGAATCGAAGTTAAGGAAACATTATTCAAAACAAGAATCATTTTGTGAGAGAAAACAGATCTATAATGAGCATAGAGAGCTTGGGACTTTGTTCCAGGTGTCTGTGTATGAGGAGACATGATTCTCTCTCCAAAGGGCACACTTCTTTCCAACCATATACCCACTAATCTGGTTTGGTTTGACCTGCCCTTTCCCAGGCTTTCCATATTGCCATGTCCTCTGCTCCAACCCCACTCAGCTCTGCCTCATGCTCCTTTACTGGTTCTGGCTAAACTGGGACAGATTGTCTAAGCTTCTCTGTCTGATCACAAAATGTCCAAATCAGCAGGAACAGAGTATTGCTTAGGAGGCTACCTCTCCGTATTGTTTCCCTCCTAACCCCTTCTGCTCTGCTCTCCCTTTCTACTTCGTCCTCTGGAATGCTAGGTGACTTCCTCTCATTTCCATTCTTTCTATCTGCTGTTGTTGCTGTCACCACCACTGCTGTTCAGTCATGTCCAACATTTCATGACACCATTTGGGATTTTCTTGGTAAAACTACTGTAGTGGTTGGCCATTCCTTTCTCTAGCTCATTTTATAGATGAGGAATTGAGGCAAACAGAGTTAAGTGACTTGCCCAGGGTCACATAGCTAGTAAGTATGTGGGGCTAGATTTGAAATTATGCAGAGGAGTATTCCTGACCCTAGGCCCAGAGCTCTATCCTCTGCGCCACTTAGCTGCCCTCATCTTCTGGTGCTCACTCAAACATAGCTTTCTTAAGAAATCATCTCTTTCAGAACTTTTGTCAAGGTTGACTCATCCTTCTGTCATTCATCCCCCTTAACACCCAAGGCCAATAGAAGGAGCTGCCACATTTCTTGCCACCCATTGCCACTTTCTGACCCCTCTTCTGCTATCATCACTCAATAAGCATCTCAATCTTAAAATTCACTATAGCCAGTCCAAGTGTTTATTCCTCTCAGATATGGACTTCTGACTCATTCTTCCTCCTACCCAATAGGTTCAGAATCTGTCTCACAGTCTTCTTTTATAATCCAGACCTTGTCAACTTCAATATCATGGCCTTCTAGTTTCTCAACTTCTCTTACTCTCATACCTTTTGTTTTCAGTCTCCTTCAAACATGCACAAGAGTGATCATACCACAGCATCTCACCCTCTGCCTGAAAAAGATCATCAAGTTAAATAGTATTGAGGGAGAAGAGAAGTGGCCCAGAACAGAACCCCAAGAGACACCTATGATTAGAAGACATGGTCTGGAAGAGCATCCAATAAAGGAGACTGAGAAAAACTGGTCAGATAAGGATGAGGAGAACCAGGAGAAAGTAGTGTCCTGAAAAACAAGAGAGAGTAATCAACAGTGTCAAAGGCTGCAGAGAGGTCAAAGAGAATGAAAACTGAAAAAAAGTCCATTGGATTTGGCAACTAAGAGATCACTGATAACTTTGGAGAAAGAGATTTTGGTAGAATGATAAGGTAAAAGGCCCTATTGTAAGGTGTTAAGAAGAGATTAAGAGGAGAGAAAGTGGAGATACCTATTGTAGATGGTTTGTAAAAGGAGTTTAGCTACAAAGGGCAGAAGAGATACACAATGATAGTGAGGATGGAAGGACAAGTGAGGGTTTTTTCAGGATATGAGGAGACATAGGCATGCTAATAAGCAGTGAGGAATAAGCCACTGGAAAGGGAAAGATAGAAAATAAGTGAAAGGGTAGGAATGACAGAGGAGGCAATCTGTTGGAGGACATGGGAAGGAATAGGTGCAAGTAGATGGAATGGAAAAGTAGAAGGGTAACCTTGGTAAGGAATAAGACAACTTCATCATGTGAAACAGCAGTAAAGAGAAAATGGTAGAAGGCACCTGAGTGACAAGAGAAGAGGAAGAGGGAAAAAGAGTAAAAGAAAAGAGGGGAAAATGGTGAATGGTCTTAATTTTTCCAATAAAATATGAGGCAAGGGTCTCACCTGAGAGAGTGGAGGTGGGGGAGTTGTGGAAGTTTTGAGGAGGGACAAAAATATTTGGAAGAGCCACCATGGAGAGGGAGATAGTGAGTTCATCAGGGAAGTATAGCAGAATTGATTAGAAGCAGCAAAGGCCCAGCTGAGGTTATGTAACATAAATTTATGAAATTTTTGTCAGTCAGAATAGTTGTGTGATTTTTCTCATATTCATAGGAGTAAAAGTGATGAATGGTAGGAGTGATCCAAAGCTGAAATTTGGGTTGGCATAAATAGTTATCTGATAAAGGGGCTACAGATTCAAGAGAGGAGGACAGACTAGGGTTGAATTGTTTCACCAAGGGATCAAGATGGGGAGAAGAGAAGAGAGTGGCTAGGGCAAAGGGAAATGGCTATGGAAGAGAACTGAGGGGTTAAGGGACAGGAGATCACAGAGTGAACCAAAGAACAGGGTTCTATAAAGGAAAGCAGAAGAAAAAAGTGAAAAATTACCAGATTAGGGTCAGATTAGGAGATTTCATATTTTTAAACAAAGTGGCACATTTGTGTGTCAAGATGGTAAGATCAAAGATATGACCACCTTTGGGTGTGGCTGAGTTTGGGTGAAGAAGTAGGCCACAGGAATTGAGTAGGTTGAGAAATTGAGTGGTTAGAGCATTTTAGAGATAATCAATGTGGACTAGTGTTAGAAAAGAGAGAAAAAATTGTGAATTAGGTATCAAACTATAAGGACAAGCAAAGTAGGATATTTTGCTGGTTTTTGTTTTAATATTATCAAGAAGTATAATGCTTCTGTTTCTTCCAGGATCCATGGCCATTTAGATTGTAAGGTCAAGGATCTTGTAAGGCTGGAGTGCGATGGCAATCAAATTAGGATATTTTGCTGTTTTTGTTTTACTAAAAGTGCTTCTGATTGAATAATGTGATTACAGAAGATCTTTCCCACCCATTGATGGGCCTGCCCATTGTGGGAAGCTTAAGGGAGTTATTTTGTAGTAGGGTCCCAAAGTTCGTTTTGTTTTTTCCATTGAGGCACTGGGTCAGAGGATTATACCCTCTGGCTCTAAAAAGTGTATAAATACTCTTAGAGTGAGGTTTTACTTTGGAGCTTAGTTTTTGTAAGAAGGTCTGAGTGCCAGAGGACTCTGGGAAGTCGCTTTAAGGAGCCCCCAGGATTTGAAAACCCAGATGTCAGTGCTTCCTTCTCTGGTAACTATAGTCAGACAGTTGAGGTCCAACTGTCTGTTGAATTCAGGCAAAGGAAGCCATGTCTGTTGATCTTTAGATTTCTCTGTATTTATTTTGAAGTTCAGAGTGTTGACTCCCCTGGACTAACTGAATGATACATGCACTTGATTAAAGGAATGATGCATGTGCTTGATTAAAGTGATTGTTAACTCCTCAAAAGTTGCCTTTCCTTTTATGAATGCAGATCTAAGAACTTGTAGTAGCAGGCTCCCCTGTGTATGTTGGGGAGCTTACTGTTACACAAACTCATTGATGAAAGAAGGAGAATGATTTGGTGATCTGTAGATAACAGCTATCAAGATTTTGATTGGTTGGTAGTTATGAATTGCATGAACCTCAAAATAAAAGTTTACTGAGTGATGGAGGAAGGGGAAGGACCTGGCAATGGAGAACAAAGAGTATTCTTATGTACCTGTCTTGACCAGTAAACTGAGGAGAATCAGTGAAGATGCAGCCAGTACTAGAAAGGATGACTAGGGAGTTTGTGTCCTCAGGTGGAAGTCAGGTTTCAGTAAGAACTAGTGAATGGTAAAAGAAAAAAATAAGATGAAAGGGAGTTTGTTGCCTATGGAACCAGTGCTCCAGAGGGAATAAAGGGGCTGGGTGGAATTAAATTGGAACTTTGGGATGGGAGCATTGTGGGTGATGGAAATGAAGCATCAGGTGGGGAGGTGGGTAATGGGGCTTAGATCATGACCAACAGGAGTTTAAAGTCACTGGTATGTGACAGATAGGATCAGATTTGAGAATGTTCTTAATTGAGTGGAGGGCACTATTTCTCTACCCTCAAAGGAAGGTGAAGCAGGAGATGAGAGGCCTAAAGAAAAAGGAAAAGTTGATCTTATTTGAACTAGACATATTTCACATACAAGTTGGGATATTGAGCTGGTAGCAGGAGATAGAAGCTGCCTTGTGACGGCACAGATGGAAGTGGTTGCTTTAGGACACACAGAAGATGCCTGGCCTGGCCTTCAGCAGCCTTTTCTCAAGTGATGCTGTGTGCCCAGGAGGAGATGGAAGGCTCAAAACACTAGCATATTATGAATAAATGGTAAGCTATGGATGCATTCTTTGTTATGTCTTCAGTGGCTTTACATAATATAATCAAGGTCATAGACAAGAAGTTAGAATTAAAGTGACAAATATGGATAATGACCATCCCAGAACAAAGGGATCAAAATATTCTCTTTTCTTTACATATCCAAATACTAAATGTAGTTTGGAAATTACAAAAAAAAAATTATACGTATATATTAGAAATTATATATACATATATTTTTTTTAATTTTCAAAGGTCAGAAAGTATTTGGATGGATAAAGATATGAGCAAATATATTCAGATATGAAGATTAGAAAGATATGTATCTGAATAATTTAAAATTACCAGAACTTCTTTATACAGGTCTTTTTTGAATCTGCCTAAGTGTTGAAAGGTAAAATTGTGAAAGAAAGTAAAATAGAGAGGGACTTAGACAGTGGCCAAAATGCGGACCAAGATAGAGACAGAGACAAAAGAGACAGAGAAGAGCAAAAAAGAGGGAAGAGGAGAGAGAAGATGAAAGAAAGGGGGAAAAGAAAAGAGGGAGAGGAGGAAAAAGGTGGTTGAGCACACTTTAGTGTGCATTCTTTAAAACAGAAATTCTTTAAGTGTAGTTCAAGAACTCCTGAGCATCCTCAAGATCCCTTCAGGAGATTCATGAGATCAAAAGTATTTTCATAAAAAGACTAAGAGGTTAATTGTCCATTAAAACACTCTTCCCTTTTCTACCTACATATCTGTGAGGCCACATTTCCTTCATTTTCTTAAACCAAATATATTAATTATTTTTCATAAAATTATATTATAACATGCAATGTGTGTGTGATTGCCAATTTAAATGAATTAAGAAATAAATATTTTAAACTTTTCATCAGTTTTAGTTTCTAATTTGGCAAATATTGATAGATGTAACCCACATTATAAAAAACTCTTTGGGGCACTGAATAATTTTTAGGAGTATAAAGGATCTTGGGATCAAAAAGTTTAAGAAAGTCTATAACAAAAAAAAAACCAACAAAACAAACATGTATCCTTTTTGGAGGGATACATTAGAAAAAAAGGATTCTAAAATATTATCAATTTCCAATTTTCTCATCTTACCCCTAGCCTATCAAACTCAATACCTTTATAATGATAAAGTAGGGTGTGTAGGTAAGTCCATGCCTCCTACCTGTGGCCTTGATGAGACCTACCCTAGATGTGGCCTGATGAGGATGATACTTCAGTTACCTCTTTCATATTGAACACTATGCTTCTTTTAATGTAGACTAGAATACCATTAACTTGTTTGATTGCCATGCTCCACTGATT
This sequence comes from Notamacropus eugenii, assembly GCF_028372415.1. Taxonomy (NCBI): domain Eukaryota; kingdom Metazoa; phylum Chordata; class Mammalia; order Diprotodontia; family Macropodidae; genus Notamacropus; species Notamacropus eugenii. The sequence continues at coordinate 252,995,279 of NC_092875.1, forward strand.
CATACAATTGTAGAGTTGGAAAAGGTCCCAGAAATCATCTAGTAGCTGAGCTAATCACTATTAATTAGATAAATGTAAATTAAAACAACTCTGAGGTACCACATCACACCTATCAGATTGGCTAACATGACAAAATAGGAAAATGATAAAATGTTGGAGAAGATGTAGGAGAACTGGAACACTAATTCATTGCTGGTGGATCCAACCATTCTGGAGAACATTGTGGAACTCTGTCCAAGGAGCTATAAAATGGTGTATATCCTTTGCTCCAACAATAACGCTACTGGGTCTATATCCCAAAGAGATCATAAAAAAAGGAAAAGGACCTACATGGACAAAAATATTTATAGCAGTTCTTTTTGTGGTAGCAAAGAATTGGAAATTGAGGGGATGTCCATCAATTAGAGAATGGCTGAACAAGTTGTGGTATATGAATGTAAAGGAATTCTATGGTTCCATAAGAAAGGATGAGCAGGTGGATTTCAGAAAAGCCTGGAAAGACTTACATGAACTGATGCTGAATGAAATTAGCAGAACCAGGAGAATACTGTACACAGAAACAGCAACACTGTGCAATGACCACTTTCGATAGACTTGGCTCTTCTCAGAAACATAATGGTCTAAGACAATTTCACAAGACTTATTGTGAAATAAGTTATCCACATCCAAAGAAAAAACTATGGAGTCTGAGGGCAGATTGAAGCATACTATTTTCTCTCTCTTTTTTGTGTGTATGTTTTCTTTCTTGTGGTTTTTCCCTTTTCTTCTGATTCTTCTTTCACAACATGACTAATGTGGAAATAAGTTTAACGTGATTGTACAAGAATAGCCTCTATCAGATAGCATTCCATCTTGGGGACAAGGGAGAGGACAGAGGAAGAAAAATTTAGAACTTGAAATCTTAAAAAACATAAATATTGAAAACTAAAAATAAATAAACAATTATATATTTTAAAAGTATTGATGTTAGAGTCCTTTCCAACCTTCAAATCCAGGGTCCATTTAGGACCATTTCTACTGGCTGAAGACAGGTAGAAGAATGGGCCGTCCTACCTTTTTCATTTAGATTCAAACAACAAGAAGAAACTAGCTTCTAGCTGAGATATTTCAAGAGCCAATGACTCTGGGATACCATATAATAATAATACCCTAGATGTGGTCTGATGTTGGTACAATACTTCAGCTGCCTCTCTTATATTGAATGCTCTGCTTTTAATGTAGGCTAAGACAGCACTAACTTGTTTAGATGTCATGTTCCACTGTTGTTTGCATTTTTAAAAATATATATTTTTATTTTTGTGGTTAGGGTTTTTGACCCATTCATTATTTAGAATAGCATTATTTATCTTCCATCTCTTTCCTTTTCTTACATTCCCCTTATTGCTTACAAATTTATGTCATTATAGTCTTTAAATGTATTAATATTTCTGCCTTCGTATTTGTTTATGACTTTTTATGCTAAAGATGCTGTCAAGTTTTGCAAAGGTACTATTCTATGCTGAAAAAATATGTGTAGTCCTAAACTTCTCATGCAATTATTGTCATCTACTGCGTTTTCTATTCAGATTAGAATGCAACATTCTATTCAGATCCCTAATTCTTTTCTTATTTATTTTTCTACTAGATTAGTTTAAGTTTAAAAGAGGAATGTTGAAGTAAATAATTACTGTCTCCCTATTTGGAAATTCTTATAATCTAGTTAGATTTTCCATTAAGTACTTAAACATGCCAACACTAAGCTATCCATGTTTAATAATGACATTTTTTGTTATCTTTTGTGCCTTTTTGGATAACATAATTTTTATTTCTCTTAACAGCCTCTATTTTTATTGTTGCCTTCCCTGTGATCATAATAAATACTTTTTCTATTTGGGATCTTGCTACTGAATGAGAAATTTTATCCCAATACTTCATTTTTAACTATGAATTTTTATATTTTAAGTATTTTGTTCATATACAGAGGAAAAGAACAAGTGGTTATTAACCTAACAAGGGATATAGAGGTGATCATAAAAACAAAATAAACAATTTAATTAATATAAATTTAATTGTTATACAAACAAAATCAATTGAAATCAAACAAAAGAAGAAACTGTCAAGTTGGGAAAAAAATTTTGATGAAAGAAAGAAAAAGCTCCTATTAGGGAACAATTGTGCCAAGCCCTAGGGATACAAAAAGACTGTTCTTGCTTTCAAGAGGCTCATATTCTAAAAGGGAAACTACATGTACTGAAGGTTTCAGTGATAAGTTGGATAGAAAGGTACCGTGTTTCTTAGAGTGAACTACTAAAGCAGATGTTAATGCCTTTTCTTTAATTTCATTCCACCGATTTTGAACAATTTGGAAGTGCCAAAGAACTTTCACGGTAAGAGTGATCTTTTCCGAGTTTTCAGTAACTGTGACTATAGCACATGTAGAAATAGTTGCTGAGACCTTATCTACAATAATTTTTCCCTATAATTATGATTGTGGGTACCAGGCTGGGTGCAAGACTTGTGGTCTCAGGGCACTGCAGTTCCCAAGGCTGTTGGATTCAAAGTTCTGGACTATCTCCATCAAGATCTGAAGAGAAGAGTTTTTCAGTATTTGTGATGGTTGAATTGACCTGATACATGCTGCCTCCATGTATCCCTCAGGGTACTTTCTATCAAATATCACTGATATCCCTGAAACTGACAAAAATACGATGAAGAACATTCACCAATAGCTGCTCAAGGGATATGAACAATTTCCAAAAGATAAATCTCAAATTATGAGTAACCATGAGAAAGCATGTTCCAAATGACTAATAATGAGATAACTATAAGTCTAACCTTCTACCTCACACTCAGTAAATTGTCAATGAGGACAAGAAATGAAAGTCAATATTGGGGGTAGGGTTATTTTAAAAAAAAAGCATATTAATACTTCGGTAGAGCAGTAAATTGGCCCAAATGTTCTGAGAATAATTTGGAATTATATGAGAAAAGCAACTGAACTATTCATTCCCTTCTTACCCAGTAATTTCACTATTGAGCATAAAATCAATTTACTTCAAGGAGGTAAAAAATAGAAGCCAATTAAGGAAAGGCTAAACAAAATATAGTATTTGAAAGTATTGGAATACTATTTACAATAAGAAATTATTAATATGAGACATGCAGAGGAATGTAGAAACATTGATGAAAATCAAAATAAGCAAAATCAGAAGAACAATATGCATAATGACTATCATTATATAAATGAAAAGAATACAGAAAGGAATAGAACTCTGAGTAACTGTAATAACCAATCTTAGTCTTAGAGAGCAAAGAAAGACCTCTCTCCCGGCACTGACTGTTTTTGCTTAGTTGTTTTTCTTTGTTACATGTTTGGGTTCAATTTGGGAGATTGGGAGTGGGATACTGACATCTCAGAATGTTCTGTGTAAACTGAAAGCATAACTAAAACCTACAAAAATGGAATTTTGTTTTGACTAGGGAAATCTGATTCTAGTCTCAACCTAAATCCTTCTCCCCATACCATTTATAATTTTTGAAATCATGTGTCCATAAATATAGCTTTTCTGGTTTGATTGACTTGGTGATATTTCTTCTTTGAACCCACCCTCAGGATTCAGATACCCTGCTTCCACTTACTTCAGCCTTGTCATCTCCTTATTTCATTTTACTTTTACAACTGTAATATTTTAAACTGTTTTTAAAAATCTATCCTTCCAGGTCCAAGCAAGTATAAAATTCATGAGATTCTCTCTGCCACCCTCCCCACCCATTCACTATCACCATGATGTCTATGCTAAAATATCTTTCACCTTTGGCATCCTAATTAAAAGAAATATCAAGTTCTTATCTTCACCTCCCTTCACCTCCTCAAGACTATTTCTTTTCTGAATACCCTAGCACAGAGCTTTTCTTTCTTTGTTCCCTCAAAACTTTAGATAAGGTCAGCTTATCACCTACTTCTTCAAGTCTCTTAAAGATTTCTTTTTTTTAAACTTTCTTAAGTTTCTTTTGTTGACTACATTTATACTTAAAAGACTCTCTCCAGTTCTTTCTTTCTACTTTTTCCAGAAAGCAATTCTTGAGAGCATCACTTCTGTGTGAGATCTTTTTACCCATTTTTGTCTGTGCTTGTACACACACACACACACACACACACACACACACACACACACACACACACACACACACATATATATATGCTATACATTTCTCTAATAAGGGTTTAGTATCCAAGATATACAATTTACACACACACACAATACTATGTACATATAGTTATATGCATATACACATATTTGTATATGTATATGTATATTATAGGTATTATGTACACATAGATGCATACATATATATATACAAACGTGTGTATATGCATAGTAATCATAATATATGTACATATATGTACATAGTATCATACGTACATATACACATATAAGAATGAGTGTGTGTGTTAATTGTGTATCTTGGAAACCAAGCCCTAATTAGAGAAAAATATGGTACAAAGACTTTTTTTTTCCATCTGACCATTTCCCTTCTTGTCCTAGGTGCATTAATTTTGTTTATTCAAATATCTTTCCATTTCATGTAATTAAAGTTATCCATTTCGCCTCTTCTAATTCTGCTTTGCCCCTTATTTGGTTAAGATTACATATAGTGATAGCTAAGAAAAGTTTATGATCTGCTTCTCTTTTAATTTGTTTTATAGTATGACTATTGTTCTTTAAGTGTGTTCCTTATAAGCAATAAATTGTACAGTTCTGAGTTGTCTTCCCCTGATGCAGAATGAATGGACTTTCTAAGCACCAAATCCCTATGAACTGCATCCATTGTGATGCACATCTCCCTTTATAAAATATCTCTCTTCCCCCACGAAAATGTTCATCAGTGAAGTTCCCTTTCATCACTAAAATAAGATTGACCCTCTTTCTGTCCCTGTTTCCATCCCTCCCTTTGCCACTTCACACATTCTTCTAGGGCTTCTCTTCCTCCTGAGAGTCTGCAGGAGTCATTTTTCTCCATTATTAACCTTTTATTTGGTTAATAAACATCACATATTCCTATCTTCTTCCTCCCTCCTTTTATTCAGCCTCTGATTCTGTAACTGAGTCCCACAAAAAATACTTGATTCATCAGGGGATCTGAGTTTTAGTCCACCATGTTTCAGGCTTGTTTCTGCAGCATTACTTCTATTTGGGTCACTAGGAGAAAGAGTGGACAGAGTGCTGAGCCAGGAGTCAGGAAGACCTGAGTTCAAATATGGTCTCAGATATTTAATAGCCTTGTGACCCTAGGCAAGTCACTTAACCTCTCAGTTTCCTCATCTATAAAATGGGAATGGAGCAGCACAGTGAATAAAATGCAGGGACTGGAGTCAGGAAGGTCAAATCTGGCCTCAGACATTTACTAGCTATGTAACACTAGGCGAGTCTTTTAACTCTATTTGCCTCAGTTTCTTCATCTGTAAAATAAGCTGTGGATGCAAGTAGCAAGCCACTTTAGTATCTTTGACAAGAAAGTCCCAAACAGGGTCATGAAGAGTTGGACAAGACTGAAAACAACTGAATGACAACAAAATAGGGATCAAAATAGCACCGACCTCCCAGGGTTGTTGTGAGGATCGAGTGAGATAAAACTGAAAAGCACTTACCACAGTGCCTGAAATATAGTAAGCACTATGTATTAGCATTTACTATGCTGTTCATTACTATTATTTGCCTTCCATTTTGTCCATATCTACTTGTGTACTTTTAGAAAGAAATCTCTTAGTGGTCTCTCCACTGTTATTTTATTATTGCCCTTGGTTGCTGCACCTGCTTATCTTTCTTCTACTTCCATTGTCTCAGGTGCTTGAATAGTAAATAATTCGTTCAGATCTGGTTTTTATCTCTAGGAATACTTTGAACATCTCTTTTTCTTGAACATATACCTTTTTTCACTAATGGTTAAGGTCAGCCTTGTGGGATATATCACTTAGGGGTCTTTTGCTTCTCAGAACACATTATTCCCTTCCCTCGCATAATTTCTGATGGACACAGAATAGTCCGTGTTATTCAAATTTCCTTTCCTTTATATTTGAAAGTCTTTCTGTTGGCTGCTTACAGAGTTTGCTGTCTGTCAGTGGAATTGTTATATCTAACAGCTGTATGACTTGGAGTTTGTAGCATGGGATTATTTTCTTTGAAAGTAACCTGTAGGTATTTTTCAATTGGCACTTCGTTTTCTGTGTTCAGAAGTACTGAGCAATTTTTTTTCAATGTTATTTCTTGCATTGTGGTATACAGTTTTTTGAATTATTGTAGTTAGACTTATAATTCCAAAGTTGTCTCTACACATCTTCTCTTTGAGAGAAATATGTCTTGTTTCTATGGAGATCATCTTTTCTGTTTAATATTATTAGGGCTTTTTGCTTTTTTTAAAAAATATTTTCCTTACCTTTTATGCACTTATTTGCATTCCTATAAGTTATTCTTTTTTGTTTCTTTGATGAGACTTCTAATCTAATCTAATCCAGTCATCCAATAAACATTTATTAAGTACCTACTAAGTTCTGAGAGGTGAAATCAATCAAGGCTTCAGTTAGTACCATGCTAGTGAATATAGAAGTGATGAGCTTATCCTGGGAGGAACATCTTGTTCCATGGAGTTCTAAGTAGGCAGGGCTACAGAGGCAAAGAGAATTCACTAATATGAATCCAAATTTTCCTATCTGGCCAATTATTTCTGTTGTGTAGACCAAAGATCTGCTTTCATTTGCTCTTTCTTTTTTAAACCATTGGGCAACATTCTGTTATTGTTTCATACATTTTGGGAAATCCAAATGGCTTTCTGCTTCATTATTATTGGTTCATTTTCTTTTGTCTTTTAATAAACGCAATGTATATGTACATATAACCACACACAAATATGCATATGTGTACATATACATACACACATATATGAACACACATACACGTATATTTGTGAGTATACATACACACATACATACGCATACACATACACAATATACACACATACATATATATATATACATATATATATATATACATATATACACATAACACATACCCACTCACGTAGTGACTTTGAAGGCCATATTTTCTTCACTCATTAATATTGTCCCTGCTTATATTCAAAATCTTTAACTGAGTTTTTTCTTCCTGAGATCTTTTGGTAATGCTAGCCTTTTCCCCTTATTGCTCATTTCTCACTCTTTCCCCTTTGATTGTAATTTTCCCTGAACCCCGACTTCAAAGTTTTCTCAGTCTCCTCCCATAATGGGCAATTCATGTTTCACCAGTCTCAGACTTTGCCCCTGTTTCTTCTGCATGGACAGAACTAGGCTTAGTTAGGTGCTGAACTTATCCCCTCAGTCTTAGAAGAGTACTATACTGCTACCTATGGTGGTGCTATGCCTCAGTTCCCTCCATTCCTCAGTTTTCTGATAGCTCTATTGCAACCCAGAACGCAAGATTCTGCCTTTTGTTTTACCACAACACTCAGAATAGGGGAGGTTAGGATTGAGTTTTGTTATAAGTCTGAGGGTTAGTTTGTGTAGCTCTTGATCTTCACCTTTAACAATTACCTCTCAGCAGTCCTTCACCTGCTAAGTGGTACAGTGAAGAGAGCACTAGATCTAGAATCAGGAAGACTCATCCTTATAAGTTTAAATCCAGCCTCAGATATTTACTATGTGACCCTGGACAAGTCACTTAACCCTATTTGTGTCAGTTCCTCATCTGTAAAATGATCTGGAGAAGGAAATAGCAAAGAAGATACTCCAGTATCTTTGGCAAGAAAATTCTAAATGGGGTCCTGGAGTCAGACATGACTGAAATGACTCATAAATAACAACAGTTCTCTGTCAGGATTCTCTCAACTAATACTGCTGAAATGTTTGATTCTGGACTGACTTGGTGCATTTTACATAGGCATTTCCAGGTGTGTGTCTGATTTCAATAACCAATCACAAGACATATCCTATGTGGTGTCATCTATCTCCTTCTAATGACCAAAGCATTTCACTGGTCCTCTGTTGATTAAAGACTTATTTGTGGGCAGAGCCAAGATGGCTGAGTAAAAACACAGACTTACTACAGCTCTCCACCCAAACCCAGTCAAATACTTGTAAAAATGACTCTGGACAAATTCTGGATCTGCAACATGCACAGAATAACAGATTGAAGCAAATTTCCAACCCAAGACAGCCTGGAAGGTAGACTAGAAGCATCTATCACTCCATACTGGGAGCAGAGCACAGTCTAGTGTGGGCCATGCTGGCACAAATGGGGACTGAGCAGGCCTTCGGGGGCCTGAATCTCTGCCACCTGTGGCAGTTTCCAGGCTTCCCAAAACCCTGAGGACAAATTAGAAGGTCGGTGGAAAAAAATCTATCAGATACATGTGAGAGAATAGAATGGTCTGGCCCCAGCTCCAGGATGGTAAAGGGGGTAGAGGAGCCTGCAGCATGAGCAAGGGCAGCAGCAGTAGTTATTTCTGGAGCTCTAGGCCACAGATTGTGGGGAGATCTAGTGATTGACAGTACACTGCCTTACCCCCACTGGAAGCAGAGGACTACCTTGACAAAGAGCGCATAAAGTCAAGTAAATGGCTGGGGAAATGAACAAAAACTGGAAAAAGAATCAAACTATAGAATCTTACTTTGGTGACAAGGAAGACCAAAATATAAAAACAGAAGAAGACAACAAAGTTAAAATTTCTATATCCAAAGCCTCCAAGAAAAAAAAATAAATTGGTCTCAGGCCATGGAAAAGCTCAGAAAAGGATTTTCAAAATCAAATAAGAGAAGTAAAGGAAAAATTGGGAAGAAAAATGAGAATGATGCTAGAAAATCATGAAAAACACATCAACTGCTTGCTAAAGGGAACCCAAAATATGCTGAAGAAAATAACACCTCAAAAAATAGACTAATCCAAATGGCAAAAGAAATCCAAAAAGTCAATGAGGAGAAGAATGTCCTAAAAAGCAGGACTGGACAGGTGGAAAAGGAGGTCCAAAAACTCACTGAAGAAAATAATTCCCTAAACTTTAGAATGAAGCTGATAGAAGCTAATGATTTTATTTAAAAATCAAGAAACTGTAAAACAAAACCAAAGGAATGAAAAATAGCAGACAGTGTGAAATATCTCATTGGAAAAATGGCTGACCTAGAAAACAGATCCAGAAAAGACAATTTAAAAATTATTGGACTACCTGCAAGCCATGATCAGAAAAAGAGCCCAGACATCATCTTCCAAGAAATTATCAAGGAAGAATGCCCTGATATTCTAGAACCAGAGAATAAAATAGGTATTGAAAAAATCCACTGATTGCCTTCTGAGATAGAGCTCCAAAGGAAAACTCCTAGGATCCTAGGGATCCAAGTCAAATTCCAGAGACCCCTGATCAAGGAGAAAATATTGCAAGCAGCCAGAAAGGAACAATTTGAGTATTGTGGAAACACAATCAGGATAACACAAGGTCTAACAGCTTCTACATTAAGGGATTGAAGGGCTTGGAATATGATATTCCAGAGGACAAAGGAGCTAGGATTAAAACCAAGAATCACCTACCCAGCAAAAGTGAGTATAATACTTCAGGGGAACAATTGTTATTCAATGAAATAGAGGACTTTCAAACATTCTTGATGAAAAGATCAGAGATGAATAGAAATTTTGGCTTTCAAACATAAAAATTAAGAGAAGCATGAAAAGCTAATCAGGAAAGAGAAATCATAAAGGACTTGCTGTAGTTGAGTTGTTTACATTGCTACATAGAAAGATAATGTTTGTAACTCTTGAGATTTTTCTCAGTATTAGGGTAGTTAGAGGGATTTTATATATATATATATATGTATGTATGTATGTATGTATGTATGTATGTATGTATGTATATATATAGTAGGCACAGGGTAAGTTGAATATGAAGGGATGATATCTAAAATCTTAAAAGTAAGGGTAAGAGAGGAATATATTGTGAGAAGCAGAAAGGGAGAAATAGAATGGAGAAAATTATCTCTCACATAAAAGAGTCAAGAAAGCTTTTTCAATGAAGGGGAAAAGGAGGGAGGTGAGAGGGAAAGAGTGAACCTTACTCTCATCATATTTGACTTAAGGAGGGAATAACATACACACTAAATTTGGTATGAAAATCTATTTTACACTTCAGAAAGATGGGGGGAAAGAGTTGAGCAGGAGTCGGGGGATGATAGAAGGGAGGGCAAATGGGAGGAGGAGGTAATTAGAAGTAAGCACTTTTGAGGAGGGACAGACTAAAAAGAGAGAATAGAATAAATGGAGGACAGGATAGGATGGAGGGAAATATAGTTAATCTTTCACAGCATGTCTGTTATGCAAGTGCTTTGCATAACCACAAATGTGTAACCTTAACTTGTTTTTACATGCAACTGGGAAATAAGACATACAAGTAATGGGGCATAGAAATCTATCTTCTCCTGCAGGAAAATAGAGTGGAAGGGGATGAGAGAAGGTAGGGGTGTGATAAAAGGGAAGGCAGATTGGTAGAAGGGGTAATCAGAATACACACTGTCTTGGGGTGGGCAGAGGGGAGAGATGGGGAGAAAATTTCTTCTTGTGGAAGTGAATGTTTAAAATTAAAAATAAACTAATTAATTAAAAATTTATTTCTACTCAATTTATGTATTTGATTGCCTCACACTAGAAATCTGGGCCTCATGTGCTTACATTAATAGGGGTAAAAGTACACCAATCTTATACATTAAAAATGCCATAGAAATTTTACAATTGCAAAGAACTTTAGAAAGTATAGTTTCTTCCCTTTTACTCCACAGATGAAAAAAGTACTCTTAAAGAAGTGACCCAACTGAAGTCACTCAGCTACTGGCAGAACTGGGACTAAAACCTAAAAGGAAATCTACTGATCACTAAACCATAGTGCTTGTGACCTAACATAAATGGCCAATTATTAAAAATAAATGCACTTTTTTAATCCAATGATTACTTATTATTACGCAAGTATGATATGTAGGGCATTATGATAGGGGCACAATGGGGATATGCCCCAATTCTGCACCAAAGAATTCTTAGGCTAGCAGCAAATAATACCAGCTGACTCTTCCATTTTCACTAATTTTAGTCCTATATCTCTTCTGCCTTTTGTGGCTAAACTCTTTGAAAAAGCCATCTACAATAGGCATCTCTCCTCTTGCTCTCTTCTTAGAAGCTCTTACATTCCAGATTTCAGCCTCTTCATTCCACCACAACGGTTCTCTCAAAATTTACTGATGAACTTTTAGTTGCCACATCCAATGTCTTTTCTTAGTTCTTATTCTTGACCTTTCTGTAGCTTTCAATACTGTTGATCATCATCTCCACCTCAATATTCTCCTCCATTTAGGTTTTTGTTACTCTCTGCTGGTTCTCTTTTTACTTCTTTGACCATTCTTTCTCAGTCTGCTTTGCTGGATCTTCATGCAGATCATGTCTTCTAACCATAGATATCTCATAGAGTTTTGTCTTGGGATCTCTTCTTCCACTGTACTACTTTACTTGGTGATCTCAGAAGTTCCTGTGGATTTAATTACATCTCTATGCTGACTATTCTCAGATCTATCTATTTTGCCCTTACCTCTTTGCTTATCTCCATCTCACCTCTCTAACTGTCTTTTGAATATCTCAAAGAAGATGCTTAGTACACATGTTAAACTCAGTATGTCCAAAATAGAACTTATTATCTTTCTTTCAAATTCTCCCGCCTCCTAGATTTCCTATTACAAAGGGCAACAATATCCTCCCAGGTCTTCAGTCTCACAAGCTAGGCATACTCCTCAACTCTTCACTTTCTCTTGCTTCTATATCTAATCTCTTGCCAACGTTTCTCAATTTCACCTTTGCAATTTTTCAGATATATGTCTCCTCCCCTTTGACATTGTTTCTACTTTAATGCAGTCACTCATCACCTCACTCCTGGCTTGTTGTAATAATTTGCTGGTGAGTCTGCCTGCCTCAAATCTCTCCTCATTGCAACCCAATTTCCATTCAGTCACCAAAGTGATTTTCCTAAAGCACAGGTTTAACCACATCACTTTCCTACTCAATAAACTTCAGTGGCTCC